>NC_143429.1:10362111-10664222 GCF_059467195.1 Physcomitrium patens | reverse complement strand
TCACAACCTTCAAGACGACACAATTGAGATGAAGATTTTCAAGAACGACATGTTCTTCTTTGAATAGATGGTGACATATAACACGTTTGGTATCACAACCTTGGAAGGGACTTCTAATGTTTGGTGATTTTACTAGAGGTAGGAAAAATTCTTGATAGTGTTCTAAATATTTTATTCGAAAGAAGTTTTCAAGACCTCAACAACGATCAAATAATTGGGTGGTCTTCCCACCTTGGTATGAGATACTACCGATGGTTGAGAGGCCTTATCAATCAACTTTGAAGAAAACAAAGATCAGAGTATGTGGCGAATACAATTCGTTGCATCATAGATTTCCTCAACATATGATGATTGCTCTTTATGGAACTCGTCCCTAGAAGGAGAGGTAATGTCACGGATATATGCATGTAAGCCAATAATTACATATATAAATAAGTAGAAGTAAGTAAAAGTATATAAAAGTAAATTAATTCTATAATATTTGCTATAGAAGCTTCCTAGAAGCTTTATAGACATTGCTTTGACTTTATAGATATCTTTAATTGACTTTTTGGATTAAAAACGTAGTCAACAAGTTGGCCATGTGCCACATATGTTGTTAGCTTGAAGACCAAGCTAATTATGTGGCCCACATGTAAAAATACTTGCCTTCTAAGTCAAGGCATGTGTCCTACAAAATCAACACATATTAGAGGTCCTATAGAACATCACCATGTAGCTCCTAGTTACATAGTATATGTGGAGATAAGAGTGAAGCCTTCTTTACTCTTCTCAACTCTTTTCTTGCTTCCAATCTAGTTTCAAGGATCTCTAGTTTTCTTGGCTTTTGGCAATAGCCATTCTAGTTTCTTTCTTAATATACATATCAAGTTATTTCTATTTTGTCATCTTTTTTTGAGAGAAGTCTCACTTATTTATTTATTTTTATCATATTCTTATCTTTGATACTATCTATACCTTCAAGTACTCATAAAAACAAAAAAAAATCACCTTAGTTTCAAATTACAAAGAAATCCATCAAAATAGTACATTCACAAGTATAAATAGAATTACAAAGTAAAGTTACAATATTCTCAAATATTACATAGAACATGTATATGTTTGCAAATGGTATCTATTTTTTAGTAATTTTTTTAATGAAATTTTTAATAAAAAATATTATAGAAAGATAACCAAGTTCAAATTCTAATCACAACATTGAATATTGTAACTACTTTGTAATAGACATAAAAATTACTTTCAATGCATTGTAGCAAAAATTATTTCATTGAGAATATATTTCAAGTTAATTTAATAAATATTCAAAACTGAAGATGTATGAATTTAGTTGCATCCTTTATTTTTTATTAAAGTCTTACAAAAATTTTAGCTACAAATATAAGTTAATATATATTTTTCAATAAAAGAATTTAATGTGGCTAATATACTATATTTAATTTTTATGTACTCAAGTATATAAGTCCTAAAAACTTTGGTAGAATATCTATGGCAAGGTCAAAAAGATGACACATTATCTATGAGAATATCTCGCAAGATCTTGTATTAAACAACAAAACAATGTCCTTCAACATCTTATTTTAGTTTATTGAAGATATACAATGTAATGCATACCAGTAAAAACATAGTTTTAGTACATAACTTGTTAACTCCAAGTGTACAAAATAGCATTGCTTTGAAGATTGCTTCAACAACAATGATTATAAATAACTATAATAAAATTCCAATAGCCAATACTAATGGGATTCATTTGACATGTACATGAGTTTAGAGTATATAGCAAAACACTTTTGATATAGTGCTTCTATGCACATTCAAGCCAGCTAGAGATTATGATCTTGGCCCAATTTACATATCATTCGATCTTGATTTGTTATTATCTAACTAATATTTGAAGAGCTTTATAAACTACAATCATGTAAATCTATTTCTATTTTTGTAAAAAAAAATTATTAATTAGAGCCTTATAATTTATTTCAAGTTAACTTTATGAATACTTTGCAAGATCATAATCAAAAAAATTCAACTACATTAAAAACTTAATCTTTAACTTTTGAAAGATTCCAAATGTACCAAGATCTTAAAAAACTTTTACAATAAGATAGAAAGATGCTTTCTAAATGAGCCAAATTATTAACTTATTTAAATTTGACTAAGTTTGGAAATACTAAAGAATATTTATGAGAGCTAGAAGTTGTACAATATTTGCAAAATAGATGGAAATATGAATTTGGGCTTTCTTAAGCTACTCTAAGATCTGTAGAGTAATAATGTGAAGATAATATAATAGCTCGTGGTAGAGCTTTTGAGTATCCAAAGTAAAAACCTAGACAAAACTATACAATTAGCTATAACTCATACAAAATAATATAAGACAACTTAGATATAATACAAAAAGACAAAAGTCTTTTAATTAGCTATGAAGAAGAGAACTTAGAAACACACAATAATTCAAGAAAGTCATAGGAACTTAGGAAACTCATGGGAACTTGGAAGAATATACAAAAATATAGAAATGTTTTTATGTGCCTAATGGCATAGATTTTTACAATACACTTCTCTAAATATGATTAAGATCATATGTCCAAAAAATAATGAAGACATAAATACCACCTCAAATGCATTTTATTCCAAAGTTATTTTTATTTAGCTATTTAAGTTGTTGTAGTAAATAAAAATTAAATTTGCCAATTATAATAAAGAAACATGAATGGTATTACTGTTATGCATATACTCTTTTTTCTTTTTCTTTTTTCTAAGTCAATATTTTTTTAGAAGTTGTCAATTTTTTACTTAATAACCACAAATTAAACTTTTATAGAAAATTTTGTGGCCAATAATACGGATTTTTTCTTTTATATATATAAACATACTTTTATTATAATTATTAGATAAAATAAAAATAAAAATAAAATATTACTTTAATTTTAACATTATATATTGTTTGTTTTAAATAAAATTTAACATTATGTACTGTGTTTTCATATTAAAATTTATACTTTAAATTTCACAATTTATTCTTTTTTAAATAAATAATAAAATAATAATATATTTTATCAATTTTATATAAATGGATTTAAAAGCAATATATAAACTCTTTTGTTGAATTGTAAAGAACTTTATGGTTATGTTTCTTTTTATTAGTTTATAAAAATCAATGAATGATTTTATAGTCCTTGTGTTTAAATGCATTTCTTATTTCGAATAATTTACACTTTAAAAATTACAATATATGATATATGATATATATATATATACACGTCACATGATACAATGACTAGATTTTTTTTCTAAAATCTAAAAAGCATTTCACATTTTAATTATTACAAATGTAAATCTCTCAATGACATATTTATATTTATACGTGAATTTATGCACACCTGTTAGTGTACACAATGTTACACCCACATACAAATACATGACCTATGCCACTCCAATTGTTTTTGTTCGGTGTTCATTGTTAAATACAATGACATGATTTTGGTTGCATTTAACAGATTGAGGAAGTAGCTGAAGATACAGTTGTGACATCTCTTGTTTTAGGAGGGTTACAATTAGCCTAGTCCAGCTCCTTCAGATGGCAAATCTGCTCCTGGTCAAGTGTTTTAACCATAAATCATCTTCCAAATACTCCAGGTCCAGAATGTTTTAGGAGCTGCAAAAGGATACCTGAGGACACTGCAGCAGCAAGCATTGCCACGACACCAAATTCCAACACAAAAATTGTCAACATAGAATCAAACACTAGATCTCTTGAACAATGTTCACACTCATCACTCAAAAGATCCAGACTCTGTTCAAATCATTGCGATGCTGGACTTGGTCGAAGTCATGTCTTCAATCTCCAGACAACCCAAATCCTTCAGGTGAATGCAGCTTAACAAATACTGCCCATCCTAGATTCAGCATACAATCACCAGTTTGTATCTCTGCTCCTTTCTGAATTGTCGCTACACATTTCGAAAGCATACTTTAATAGCAATTACATGTTTCCTAAAATTGAAAACCTTCAACGTTTGTAGCCTACGGTATTCGTGACAGACTATGGCCATTGCAAATGTATAAATCACATAAGATTTGCAACCATGAACAAATACTAGAATACCACGCAATACAATCCGGCCAAATTGAACATTCGCATTGAAACCAATACAATCCCTCCGGCTTACTGCTCTCTTCCAGAAAACCAGTGTCAAAAAAACAACTGGTCCTGAACAGAACGTACTGCTAAAAGTGGGTGGGATGTGACTCATCGTAATGAGACATTTCGTCAAGTATAATGTTAAAGCAAAAGAGTACATGAGTGTCACGACTTGATGCAACACTGGTAGTTTTTCCACAATTGATCGTATGATTCTCTAACTACAACAAATGTAACATGAATCTGTGCTTTCCAAAAAGCTTCACTGAAGCTAAGTGCTACGAAGCAGGGAGATATAATTGAGAAGAAAAAATATATTGGACTGGCCTGGAAAAATTCACATCACTGAAATTTTCCTTCCAGTCAAACAACCTGCACTATGGTCCCCTTCAAACTCGTAGTTTTCTCCGCCTGAAAATTCATTCAGCAGCACTTGAGACAAGCCCAAGCAAAAATAAAGCTACCAGACATAAATGCAAAGACACCCCTCAAAAAATGAACTAAAATCGCCCTTCACTCTCGGTTACGTACACCGAAATTACATTCTCAGCTTGAAGTCTGCTGTTTTCCACTGTACAATACCATATTACAAAGACATGACAGGTACGGAGACGATCATTTAACCGCTCTGTCCGTACTTCTTGCCAGCACTAGGGGTACAACCCTGAAAACAGGTTGCAGGCGTTTGCGTGATCTTGCACCATTGAAATTCTTTCGTGTAAGCCCCATCAAATCCTGCTGAACCAATTCAGCAAAACCATTTCAAATGAGGATTAATGCCGTTGCAATTGAAGAAAAAGCTAAAAATATATTAACATGATTAAGGAATTACAATATCAAATGCTTTTTCATATAAGTACCAGATTCGTACAGAATCAACTAAATTAACAAACTTGGAATTTACTACAGAACTTAACATATGTAACACATCTAGAGGATTCCGAGCAAATCACTGACCACTATAGAGTTAAATTCAGATACATGAAGGCAAAAGTGGACCAGAAGCAACCCATAATGGGTTTCTAGGACACACTGCCATGTCCGCACACTTTAAAATTAACTTGATATTCCAAGTATGGAACTAACTTTTGTCAAGCATATCTAAGATGAAGTTCACACACTGCTTTGCTTCAATCTACTAAAAGGATTTTAACCATAATTTTAAGAATCTTCTCAAAGTTGCTATAAAAAAACAAAAAAACGAAAAAAACGAAAAGAGGCAGAATTGGAAGATTTTAAGATTTTTTTTGAAAAAACAAAAACAAAAACAACAAAAAAATGAAAAAAGTGGAGAACAGGGATAAATACACGTTTATATGAACTTTGCATATAAAAAATTGACTTCTCAAAAAGCTCTGCAAAAAAGCCAGAGATAAAAGAAATCTAGATCCCAGTATTCGTTTGGCACATGTGCAGTGAGGCAATCCATCTAGATTCATCCCATGAGATTATAACATGCAAACATCTTGTTTTAAACCCTAGGACATCAAAGAGGAGCCAGGAGGCTCTGCTTCAGTATGCTTCTGCTACAATCTGACGTTAACGAATTCGTTAGCTCATAATAATCAACCAAGGCCAAGGTAGGACGGCCATGTTCACGTGCAACGCAGGTAATAGCCAAGGAGAGCTTCACACAAAATTGCCTACGAACCAGCAGCATATAAACAAATCAATCCGGATAGATTTGACATAGCATGCAAACTACCTGACAGAAGAGGACCACCCGGGCATTGTGGAACGCAGAAGCCGCCAGTTGTGGATGTCCATTCTGAGTTGTAACATAACTGTGCCTCACTGAACAACTGAGCAAACAGCCGTCTCTTCGGAACGAAGACAGATGACGCTGGTGCAGATCAATTACAAAATGTATGATTTCGACCGCTCAGGTCACAGCCCACCAGCAGAAAAAGCAACCAGGGAGCATCCCTAATCTACATCCGAATCATCCATCCGGACTTGGCGAGGATTTTTCCGTGCATGCATAGGGCTACTTCGTGGCCTTACTGGAAAAGGATGGCCGTCTGCGGTAAAATGACTGCGCACTGGGGGTCGTGAGTCCATTAGGCGCTGGGACGAACCATGCTTACCCAGACGTCCTAGCATTACAATTATTAAGAGTATCAACACCAGCAATTATAGAGGCACAGGGTAGGTAGTATTAAAAAATAAATAAATCACGCGATTAGCTAACGTCAATTTACAGATCGACAACGTAGAAAAAAATTCCTTCTACATGAACCCGATATCAGACATAAATCAAGATCACTAATTCAGAACCAGGATCTCTTGTGCAGCCCTTCCAATACCACATCTAACTAAATCAATTCCAAGTTAGAAATAGCTCAAAAATTCTATGCGGGGCAAGGATTGACATACCTGATCTACCATGAGTGTCATCGTGTGCAGTGACTCTAGGTTGAGGGATTGGTGATCGCTGTTCTAAGCTAGTGCGTAAATTACTTCGTGCTGGAGATGGTTCTGCCAAGTTTTCTCCTCCGCCAAGACTGAGGGAAAACCAAGAGTTATCAATATCATCAGCTTCGGGGAGAAATGGCCCTCGTAGATTGTCTTGAACCTGCAAAAATACATGTTACTGACTAAATGACACACATCATTCACTATAAAAGCATTGATATGCGCCCATATCATATACAGGAGCCCAAGGGATACTGTATTAATTCATAGACCAGAAGCACAGGTTTGCGGACAAATGCTTTAGGACGCAAAATGATGAGGAAATGAATTGGATTCCATTTCAAGAAGTAAAGGTTAACTCTAGCAATTGAGTCCTGTGATTAGTTTCTTCTGATGCATGGTTCTTTTCCAACAACAATACCTCAGCTCGTGCTGGTTGAGATGGCAGAAAATTTTGCAGAGGCGAAGCATCTGTGTCGCTGTCCACACTACCGCCATCTGTGCCTGTGGCTCCATAAGGCCGACTATACCTTTTCCATCCCGATGCCAATGACGCATCATCCCTAACGAGAGGTACGGACAAAAACCCAGGACCAGCTAGGGCTTGCACCGGTGTCGGCCGCACAGGAGGAGGATGTTGCAGTACATTAACAGACTCTGTTCGAGGGGCATAAAAACTATACTGCCCATTTCTGGTCTTCTCGGCGGATACCCAAAAACTATTTCTGTCGGACTGCAAGCCAAATCCACTGTTGTTGCTCGTCCCTTCATCGGAGACACCGACACCAACTCTAGTGCTCAGGGGAGGGTCGAATGGGTTACAGACTGAGTTGCTTGCAAGAGTGACATCCGTACTTTCTAAACCAAGGGCAAGCCCTGATGAATCACCATTCGTATGACTAACCTCTCGAGAACGCATTCTCCTATTGCCAACGTCAGATTCTGCATACATTGATGCAGCAGAAGATGCCACAACATCTTCTTCCTCTCCTCCATCATCATCAGAATCACTAAGAACAATTACATCGGCTCCATTTGCAGGATCATCGCCACTGGTTTGCCACGTTCCGCCAGGTGCATCCCGTGGTCTTGCCAAGTACTCAACTTCCTCATTATCATCCATTGAAACAGCATTCTTCTCACTCGGATCATGATTCACACTGTGCTCATCCTCGTCAATTTTAAGATTACTGTCAGTGGCACTGCTACTTCTTGAAAGTCTGGGTGCGTCAACAACTTTTTGACTCGGGCCATCATTCAGATGCTTCGTGGCATTCCGAGCCCAATCACCAGAAGGATTTACTTTGAATCGGGAAAACCCGTTGTCATGAGAAGACATCCCCTCTTCAGTTTTGACATGCTTGAAGAATAAAACAGGTGCAGCCGTAGCTTTGTGAATATTTGCTCCAACAGCGACTGGAGGTGGACGCCAAGATTCGCCATTTTTGGCATGGCCTTCCAGTTTGGGACGCCAAGAACCATCAGCCTTCAGCTCCACCTCGGTTATGTCCTCATCCATAGTTCTCACCTGCTACCAAAGTCATAGACATAAGACACACAAGAGTACAGATCGCAAAAGACACACAAGCTATAGGTATCATAACATTATACTCAGGCCCATGAAATGAATATTTAGAAATACTTATGAGCAGAAGTAAGAAAAAAAATTATTTAAGGCATCACGGATTTTTCTTGGATGTATGAGTCGCTTTGAATACTTGCGCCAGTTCCACTAAATATTTTTAATCACACAGTGACGATAATTCTAGATCATCGCACGTCACATTTAAATTATGCTGAAGTTAAATTTACCACAAACGGCATGGCAAGAAGCATGTTCAAGCACAAGAAGGTATAGACAACATAAAAATATGCAATACTGTGGGTCTTGATTCATACCGCATTTGTAATCTGATTAAAAAAAGGGTCGATGATCAGATTCTCTATTGAATAGTTCTTCAGACAAATCGGGCATTGCCACTGCATTCGCCACAATTACCACAGAAACTGTTGGTACAACCATAAAGTCAACTGTCCCTTACATCTCAACCATTTCAGAATTATGCCTGCTTTATCAAAGCCACAAAGATTAACAGCTACACTCCGATAAATGGCAAATACCTTCCGTGCTCGCTGATTGAGTTCCACACATGTATCAAGGTCAAAGCAGCCCATGTGGAGACATGGCTTAAAACGGCCAGCAACCTTGATTCGAGATCCACTCATCTGTGCAACAAAGATTCAAACACGTTGATGCGACCCGGATTAAAAACTGGATAACACCTCAAGTGTGACGCGCTTCTTCATCTGATATATGATTAGAGTCAATTGACAGATGTATCAGAGCTAAGTGCTCAGAAGACATTGTAGCTAATCATAGTGGCGCCAAGCATGCCTCTCACCGGACAGCGTAAGTTCACAGTGATTGATTCTGCTACAACTTCCAAATCACTGTCACTGTCATCATTGCCCCCCAAACCTTGACCACCCCCTCCATTGATGCATCGCCGAACTCGAGCCATAGCCTCCTCAAACGGCTCCCCATCCTTCTCATTAGGAATAAGGTCTTTAACCTTAAAACCAAGAAAAAATACCATAAATACAATCAGAGAGGTCCTTACGTAGAATCAACAAACCTTTAACAGCCAGCAAACAATCAGATTCTACACTCTCCAGCGTTTGGGTTGATATCAAAGATACTGCCAACTAATGCAAAGCACACACCTGCTCCAGGGTGAGGCGGCGGATAATTCGCACCCCCAGACAGAAGGGGCGGGCATCATAGGCTGACATGTTCAGCCTGTTCATTCCTTCCCTGGCACATACAGTGATCTGAAATACAGGAAAATTTACTGTTGTCAAAAATGGCACAGGGCATACCAATATCCACGCTGTCACTGAAAAGCTCCGACCGTGAGCCTAAAGCTTAAGCTATAGGAAATACACCGTTGACACAACTAGGTGCATACTTAAGATCACACTTACACCAGGTCCTTCGTCGCGGCCATTTGCTCCTAAGAGTTGCTGGCCAGGTCGATTCGTAACCCGCACACTTATTCCTGCCACAGAACAAAAGTGGGATCCAAAAAGTCATTCGTAGCTATTCAAGTGGACTATGGCACCCCAACAGTTGCAAAATCCTTCACTTGGAAAAGAATTCATTAGCCCTACGCATCCCTACTTGAAAGAGAAACTAAATTGCACAGTTAAGGCTCTTAAAAGGGTCAAGTATCGATTTCCATAGTACAAAACAGCTGAAGATAAAACCTGGTTACTAAAAACTGCAAAATCTACCAAAAAATGTCAACGTGCACAGAAGAATATGCTGGCCCATTCGATGCAGGCGGTCTTGATAAGAACTCGACATGTATACGCTACAAGAGGTAAATAAAGCTCGAGAAAAAGGCATAGAAGTATATGGTACCGTTAACTCGAAGATCAGCATAGGAAGGCCAATGCATGCGAAAGGAGACTTTATCACTCAATAGCACACACCACACCTGAAAACCAATAAAGAAGACTCATATCTTTGAACATGAAACCAAATGTTCACAGGAGTAGTCAGGGGTGACCCTGAAAACTTTGCTCATGATAATACTCAGACATGTGTAAAAGTGCACGTGCCCAGAATAGCTACACTTCAATGACCTCACCCATTTCGTTTAAGCACCCATAACTATTAACAAGAACGATTTAGAAGCGTATCATAAGAATATTCTAAGAGAAAAAGCCAAACTTGTGCAGCGAAATGGTGATTGAATCTAGTATATACACAATTCTTCCCTCAAGAGATAGTACAAACTTGTAACATATACCTCCGAAATACTCGTAGAAGCTCAAAGAAACGAAGGAATAAACCCAGAGCATGTAACAACTCAGCAACTAACACTGAGGATACTACTCAACAACTTGAAGGGAAATACCTGCAAATCATAATTTAGTTTCTGAAGAAGTTCCCGGTCGGCTCGACTTAAAAAAAAAGACTTTTCTATAGTCTGTAGAGTGTTGGACCTGCAAATGTAAGTGCCAACCTCAACAATATATCAGAAAAATATATCTTTGACAACGTACTTACACTAATATTAAATCGATTGATATAAAGGTCCACCATACAACTGATTTAAGCAAATAGAGACATAAAACCAGTAGTTGATTTGAGATCACTAGAACCAACTTACATAAGAACTCAGTTTCATAAAAGGTTATGTGTATCAGGACCCACTCAAGATGTCAAAGAAAAACCGAACATCTATTCAAGAAACGTACCCTTCTGTTTTGGCCGTGGAGGAAAGTAGCTTTGTAGGCATTAGGGTATGAGTTTGGGCTTCACAGAACCTGTCCAGACCAAGACATTTTCCACTGATAAACATAACAATCTCAGTAGCAACTACGACCATCGGACCATGCATATGGCAAATTCAAGGTAAAAATAGGTACGCAAGTAAACAAAACTCACGGATCACCACGTGCTATGCGGCAGAGCTCGCAGTAAAAACTTGACGGGATTTCTGGCTGAGTTCCATCCGATGGCTTCTCAGGAATTACAACACAGTCCATGTGTTGCCAGATCTTACATTTATTATTATCACACTGCACAAGCGACAACTCTTACACTAAACTCAAAGTTTGCAAAAGTTGAAGAGAATAACTAATTGAACAAACAGTTAAATATGAATATTAAAAGCTATTACAAATTGAAAAATACTGCTTGTAAGACTGCCACGCGAATGAGAACTGAGACACTTAACATTCGAGCAGGTGCAGCTCTGCCAACGAACAAATCAGAGTTCTTAAAATAAACAGAAGCGGAGAAAAAAATGAAGGAAAACCTGAATCATTGTTCCAGTTTCCACATTACTTCCACAAGGACAACGAGTTCTAGTCTCTTCTACAACTTCATGATCTTCAGGGCCTGCTGATGGATAACCGCTACTCGATCCAGATTTAGCAACTTTATGCTTAGACTCGGTTCCGGAATGTCTAAGCTTTCTGTCAAGATCCCCAAGACATTTAGCATGGGAGTAAAACATGAAAAATCCAATCATTCTAACAAATTGACCCTTATTCTCTTCTATTCAATTGGTTTTCATTATGGTAATTCCTAGAAACAAACACTAGCATGCTCTTTTCGGAACATCTTTACTTGTACTGGAATAGCAATTCCTGAACGTACACCAGTTGAACACAGATCCCCCCATAACACACAAGAAGCGCGTCCGAAGGTGTAGCACCATTAGCAAGCACGCACCTGTACTGCTCGTCGATGATGGCAATAGCTTCTTCCCTTGAAACAACTTTCTTGCTGCTTTTCGATCCTGCGAAAACAATTCGGCGCCCAGGTACAATCCCGGGTGATTTTACTGATGAATCAGTTTTCGTAAACCTGACCCAACCTTATTTGTTTATCGCTGCCACTAACTTCATAGAAATCGTACAACAACTGCAAAGGGAACTACACAAAACTATCAAATGATGTATGCATCTCGCCTGGGATAACTTAGGTGCACATTATGGCAGCAATAAAAGAATCCCTGATCCTGGTAACCACTCACCTTTAGTTAGCGATTGTTTGTCTGCAGGATTAATCAAACCCATAATCTTGTCCATCAGAATCTGCTCAAATCGAAGAGGAAAACACGAAGCGCTAAAATGAGAACTCTAATGCGCTCAAAAAGTTAGCAAACATTTGCGCAATACAACCTACAATTAGTCTGTCAAAGTGGATCTTTACTTCAACTCGAGTTTCATATTAAGTAATTAATAGAAAGAAAGCGACGATCATCATCAGCTGACAATATCACTAAACTTGCATTATATTCAGTATAACTGAATGGAGATAGAGATGGTATTGTTTCCACGTAACTTCCAAACTATATCACATTCCAGAAAGATACTAGACGTTCCAAGTACGAACAAGCTGATTCAAAAAAGAAAAAAAAGAAGACAGCTGACTGGCCTCCCGAGGCGGGGTAAGAAATCACATGCTACATGGATGTAATTGGTGAGGTTTCCGACGGTACCTGCTTCTTCCCTTGTTTGGGAAGCCCTAATCGTGACAGGACATCTTTCAGTTCCCTGATTCGAAAGGATCCCAGCTGGCTCTGCAGGCACACGATCCCAAAACAATAAAACTAAACTTTAAAAAGTATGTACCCTCTAAATTGCCACTAAGCAAGAATGATAGAATGTAAATGGCACGTTTAGATATGCCCACCCAAAGGTCATACAGAAACAAAACAAAACAAAAACAAAAACAAAAAAAACTGAGCAGAAAATACTCGCTCAGAAGCTATGAGTATAAAAGAGGGACATACCCGACATCGAGTGGCCACGTCTGCCATTGCTAACAGCAAGAAAATTGCAATTCTACAGTGCGGATGTAAATTCGTAAAGCTCTGGTTGCAAACAGGCAATGACTTCCTGTTCCTCTGTGTAACTAGCTGCTTCAGGTGCAATTCTCAAATGTGTTGCCCTCTGCGCCATCCAATCATAACGCCGGAGAATGGAGAGTAATATCGGCAGCTAAACTATACAACAGACATCCCAGCAAAGATTCTGAACTGTTGAAACTAGAGTACCAGGATGATTGGCGCAAATTCAATCTCGTTGAAGTTGGCATCACAACATAGCGCCTGATCCAAATAAAAGAGCCCCACAAAATTGCCGGATGGTGGGATGTCGATGAGTACCAAAGACTAATGGTTGACACGACAATAAGAAGACAAGACACAGAGGTCACTCGGGTATGCTGGAGGAAATGGTACTTAATTACAACACTACTGCATGTGCACACGGAACCGAAGTACGGTGACGCCAAGTTTGCAATTGAGCTGAGGACGGGAGCGATATGGAATGAATGGTTGAAACTTCGATGAAACTACGAAACTTGTCGGTGCGGGACGCCGGATCTTCCCTATCCAAACCTAGGAAATATTCCCAGGCACTGCCGTCTCTTCAAGGTTCCAATCCTCACCACTGTGGAGCCCAGCGAACTAAAATCGAGGTCCTACAAGCACAACCATAGGCAGGAAAATCCTGATTGACTAGAACAAGCTTCACAAGAGCCGCAACCAAAGCAAGGAACAGGAACCCAACACTCAAAAGCTCAGAACCCCGATAGATCACCAGAAAACCCTACGAAAGGCCATAATCAACCGATTGCGAGTTGCTCCAGACATCACCTATCGCGCTGGACAAAGAAGACGGACGACACCACTACAGTACGGAAGACAAGAAAATACCAGAGTCTAAAACCCGTGAAAAAATAGAAACCTCAACCAATGCTCGAGACCACCAGCCCTAATCACTTCCACAAGGCAAATTCAATCTTCGCACAAAATGCGGCCAAATTTGCACCCTCTCTGCCACCCTTCACTCCACGAACTCTTCCCATCAGCAACCCAAAAGGCTAGCACAAACGACTCCTACACATGTCGCCGAATGCTTCCAACTAAACCCTCGAGCACATCCAGCAATCCAGGAGCATACTCCCAGAAACTCCTCTCCCCTGCTGCTAGGGCACCACAATGAACCCCAGACCCGCTACTCCCACAATCACCGCTCGACACAGGACCCCACAAAATGAAGAGAATCCACACGAGCATGAGCCTTGGAGAAATGGCCAGGCCACGGCCCATCCCATGGAGAGCTTCAAACTGCAGTCCACAACAAAATGGAAGTAGGAAGGGGGCGAGAAAATATTAAAAATAAAATAAAAATAAAAAAGGCATCAAAAAATTTAAAAGAAAAATCGTCGGAGGCTCAATAGACAGAAGCCACACCGCAATGGCTACAGAATGTGCGTCCCACCGATGCAGTTGCGAATGATGCTGTGCTACGGTAAGCCACAGCAGTAACGGGCAATGACAGTAACGAGGGAAAGGGGTGAGGTGGGGGGGGAAGATGTCGAAACCCTAGCGAGACTCCAGAACGCCATGATGTAGCTCCAGATGGAGTGCTACTCTACTCTACTCTACTCGCTCCCCTCCATCGGCTCTCTCCCACTGGGTCCGCCCAGGCCAGGCCAGGCCGGACCGGGTCCACGAATCCATCAACATGGAAGCGACCAGCTCTCCATGTGACCCGTCCCGAGGCCCCGCCACCCTATACCCGCGCAAGACCCCAGCCCAATCCTCAGTGTCTCTATTATTCGTTCCTTCCTTCGTTCCTTTGTTCCAATGAAACCGTCCGCATGATCCGACGTTCCCACTGCGCTCTCGGTGTTCCCGGAACATTCTCAATAAGTTTAGTGTGTTCTCTCTGGCGTTCACAAGGCGAGAGCGTGCCAGGCTGTAGAAGGGGGTGAAGTTGAAGAACAGGTTCGTTCGTTACCAAGTCTTTTCTCCTCCACCTCATGAATTGTGTCCTAGAATTTGTATGGTGATTACAAAATGATCCTTCATGGGAATGGGAAGTACCCCACATCCATGAATACCCTCCTCCACCATCAATGCATTTCTCACTCTCTCCCCATGAATGAATATATGAATGGATGGATGTATGTTTGGATGAATCAATGGATTGATAGATGGATGAAAATATCTGATAACAAAAAACATGCTTAATATATCAAAGGTGGAGATCTAAGAGTCTTCCCCTTTCTACTTTTTTGACATGAAGAAATGACAAGGCTTCAGTTGCCATCACAATTGAAGTGGACATAGGGCCTCATGCTTCACATATACATACTTCTGTTACTTTAAGTGTGTCCATGTTGGCTTTTGGTTGTTGCTTTTGGGGGTAAGAAGTTGTTTGCTAAAGGGAACCCTATTATAAAAGTGTGAAAAGGAGAACTTCTAAGAAGTCATGGGGTCCTTGAAGTTGGAGTGTGGTAGAAGGCATCATGCTATCTGCTTTTGCTTTTCTGTAGCTCATACTTTCTCATCCTTGTGTTTTGATGAATTAAGTATATATAAATATATTTTAGAAAGAAAAATTATGAGTTTTTATTCTTATTCTATGAAAAAATGTACAAGTTTTTACCTTGTACGTAGTATTTATTTAAATATAATGTTGAAGTCAATACATTTATTCTAGATAGTCTTCAACTGGATTTAATTGTATTGTAAAGATTCAAGTTTCAAAAAAATTCACCTTGTGTAATGTTCGTGATGATTTCAAATTACATATATATATATATATATATATATATATATATTCACACACATTATTGAATAAAATTTTGTTATTTTTATGCTATCACTATATATAAATTTTATATTTCAACTCACACTAAAGAATGGACACAATTTCTTTTTCTTTTTCTTTTTTTTGGTGAAAATCAAAAGAATGATACGAACCTGAAATATAAATTAATTTTGCAGCTATAACCACTAAATAATAACATTTAATAAAACACTAAGAAAAGAAGTTGATTGAAAAATGTTTTTAAAAATTGCACTCTTATGCTGAGAAAAATTCTTAATCTGAAACAATGATAGAATCCTAAATAAAAAAGAGTTGGTTTCCATGGTTATATTCTGATAATTAAAAAATATATAATAAAATGATAATAAAATAGATTAATAAAAAATATGAAAAATAAAAATGAAATTTAATATTGTTGTTTAATGAATTAGATAATTATTTTCCTATAAAAATATTTGTTTAAAGTGAAATTTTCAATGTATTATTTAGTGTAAAATTAATTTAAATAAGGATTTTCTAAATTATCTTATGCCAAAATCGGATTAAAAATGAATCTTGCATGCTCCAAATCATTAATTTATATAAAAAGAAAATTAAAATAGAAAGAAAATTGTGCCAAATAAAATTGCTGCCATATATATATATATATATATATATACATATATATATATATATATACATATATATATACATATATATATATATATATGTATGTATGTATTTCAATTAAAATGTATTGTACTTATCCATGAAAAATAATTAAACACTCTTCATCAATTAAATTTAGATAATAAAATAAAGTCTTATAAATAAGACATATTACTTTACAAAAATGTCATTCTCTCTCTCTCTCTCTCTATATATATATATATATATATATAACAATACATACATACGTATACAATAGTTATATTAATAGAAACAACAACAAATAACAAGTATAAAAGAAAATGAAATACAGTACAAGAATAGATTTGTAATCCCTTCCTTTAAATTGTGCTTCATGCATCATCATGTATCTAAATTGTGAAACTAATGTCAATGATGCTTATTTGAACTAATGCTAATTTATCATTGTGCTTATTTGAACTTACACAAAATTTCATGTGGTTGTTGTGATAAGTATATATATATATATATATATATAAGTTTCACAGATGTTACAACATTTACAAAATGAATGTTAATGTGTGCCTTGATGACATATAATTTATTTAGAATTTTAAATAAAATGATCTAAATGGTACGGAATTCTTCTTGATAGGTCATTGATGCAATTATAAAATTAATATTAAAGATAAATATATTATTATTTTTAAAGAAAAAAATCAATCATCCTGCATTATTTTAAGATTCCATAAAAATATAGATGGGAATTAAATTCTGCATTATCAAAAAAAATAAAACTCATTCATATTGTTGCTTGTATGTATGTTTGACTTCCAAAACAATTATAGCTTAATCTCATCAAATGAAGCTGCAAATACATTGTAATTTTATAAATGAATTAACAAAATTTCTCAAATATAAAATATGTAATCTATCAAATTGAATAATTTTAAGGAAAAAAATATTAAAATATTATTTTTTTTGAAGAATAATTCTATAGTTTGGTTAATTTTAGAAGATTATCATCTGAATTTTTTAAAGATATTTCATTTAAATTTTTTTTTTGATGATCATAATTTTTCCTGTTTTTTCCATTCAAAATTTAAAGTTTATATTTTAAATTTTATACACATATATAATATGTATTGGTATTATAGTCAGATACATTACCTTCAAGGCACAAAATACTTAAGCTGAAGAAAAATTCAAACATCAATTATCACACATGTATAAACATACATTACCTTCAAGGCACAAAATACTTAAGCTGAAGAAAAATTCAAACATCAATTATCACACATGTACAAACAGACATAATAATTTCGTGAATCTTGAATGATGTAGAAAAATTCAACAACTGCTTTAAAACTACTATTCTAAAAATCACAATAATACTCAAACTTTGACTAAAAACTTCAAGCCACAAAATAAAGAAGTTATTTTGGTTACAGAAATTTTTACATATTTAAGCTAAAGTCTGTGGCTGAACCTACCTTAACATCAATAAATAAGGAAATAAATAATATTATTTCAAGTGTAAAATTAATGTAATGACAAAAAAACGTCTCAATTATAATCTATGTAAAATTACTATTATTTCTCTACAAATTTAAGTACACATATTATTGACATTGATTTTAAAAAAACTATGTACATATAATTTTAAAAATTTATTTCTTTAAAAGAAAATTTATTTTTTAATATACACTATGAAATTTATTATATTTAGTTAATAAAATATAATATTGTGTAGATTATAAATATTTATTATGAATGAATATACTTTTATTTTTATTTTAATATAAATTACTTATACTTAAAATAAAAATATTTCAAATAATAATCATGTTATCCAAAAATGTTTATTAAAACCACTTTTTAATTTTTATAGAATTTTTTTTAATAAAGTTAATCTTTAAGAAAATGATATAATTTAATATCATATTATTGAGTTTTTAAATAATCAGAAATAAATATTTAGTATTTAGTAGCTTATTTATATAATAATTTCTTTATTTTTTTTAAATATTTATTCATTTAATATTTAAAATAAATTTAATTTATTATAGCTTTAAAATTAAATTAAATATTGAAAAGAAAATAGAATTAAATCTCACATGATTTTAAAAGTTTAAACTGGACAAATTATCAAGGATATGAATCACAAATGATCAAAACATCAATATATTCTTATGTCACTCCAAAAGAGTAGATATGCACTCAAAGATAATATATTATTAAATTACAATGGCTATGGCCTAAGACAAGAAGACTAAAGACTTTTGAAATAAGACTAAAATAAAAAGGCATTGATAAGAATGAAGAAGGCTTTATTCTTGCCTCTACACATACTATCTAACTAGAAGCTTTCTATGTGTGTTCACTTATATCATATTTGAACCAATATACAAGATATTCCAACATATTTTGGTGCTTCATTGAATCTAAGATTTCTTCCACCTCAATTTTTTTTATTATTATCAACTTCTATAGGAGAAGATGTCATTTGTCTTCTTTTTGATATATCTAATATCTTATATGACTGAAACAAAGATACATGCAATACAATATGGATCTTTATAGACTTTAATAGATAAAATTGATAAGTAACTAAACTAATTAATTTGCAAATAAAAAAATGGTCAGAGTCTATGATAATCTATTTTGTTACAAGGACAAATTGTCTTGATATTAGAACAAAATAACCACATCTTGTTGCTAACATGGAATTGAAGTTGTTCTTTATAATAGTCATTTGTGTTGATCTTCAATCATTCTTGAGTTTTCTTTCATTGTGCCTTCATTCTTGTATGTAGTTTTAATAAATAATTTGTCAAATCTTCAAATATAAAATTATTAATTTTTAAAAAGTCAAAAATATTAGGTCATAAATTATAACCAAATTTTGCATAGAAAGATATTATTTTATTATAAGCAAGCTCAGTCAATTGCAAAAGAATTGTCTATTCATTATGATGGTAATTCATAGTACATTTCAAATACTTCTCTAAAACTTGTTTTACACATATTTTTTTCTCTATTATTTTGAAGATAAAAAGCTAAAGATAATTTTATATCTATCTTTAATACTTTGAATATAGTTTTCTAAATCCTTGATACAAATTAAGCTCATCTATTTGATACAATATCTTTCAGTAATCCATGATAGTAATAGATATTAATAAGTAAAAATTTAGTTGTTTCTTCACTTATGATACTTTTTTTACATACTACAAAATGTGTCATCTTATTAAATTAATTTAATATCACAAATATATAGTCATAAGAACTTGAAATTGAAGGATTTATGGTAAAAGCCATGGAAATAAAAGATCCTAGTTGTTATGATATACATAAAGGTTGAAGAAGTTTATAAAGCCAATAAAAAAGAGTTTTTAATCTTAAACAAATATCAGATGATTTTACAAATGTTTTAACTACCTTCCACATTTGAGACTACCAAAATTCTCTTGATATTAATTTCAATATTTTTTTCAATAAAAAATATCTTATAATTAAAAAATCATGATAAGATTAAAGAATACATAATTATGCTTTATCTCCTATAATATATAAATATTTCTTAAAATATATTTAAATAAATAAATAAAATTTGAAACATTATTAGATTTAGTTAGATTATTCTTAATATCATAAACAAGAGAATTTAAGAACATATTTGATTGAATTAGATTAAAAAATATTAAATCAACATATAATGTTTTTTTATTATTTAAAATGAAATTACTTGGTGGTAAAAAGAATCATTTGTACTTAATTAGAAGTTGTATTTTCTTTATTTGGTGTAAAATAAGAATATCTTAAGATGGCATCTTATAAATCTTGTTTTCTTGATCAATTAATAATCTTAAATTCAAATCTTGACATAAACATGCTCTAATCGACTTATCAATGGTTTAGAATATGTATTGATATGAAATATATGAAATTCTTGTTATTTTTATAAATAATTATTAGATTTAAAGTGCCTTCAAAATAAATATGTCATTCTTGAAATGAATCCATAATTGCAAGAAGATCTTTTTTGTAGACCTTGTAACTGATCTTGGGAGCTAAAATATTTCTTAGATGAAAATTCATAAGATAAATTTATCATCTATTACTATTTGTATTATTATTGCATCTAAAAGAAGGTTCGATACATCTATTTCTATAAAAAATTCTTTGAAAAAATTGACACAATAAGAAATTGATATAGAAGTAAATAATATCTTCAAAGCTTCAAATTATGCTTTAATTTTTTATTTTATAGAATTTTTTTTTTACAAGTCAAACTTATTAATGAATTTGTAATTTTATAAATTTTTTATATAAAGATTCAATAATAATAGGCAAATTCAAAAAAACATTATACATCTTTTATTGTTTTTGGAATCTTTAAATTTATAATAGATTAAAATTTCTTAAGATCTATTATGAAGCCATCATTTAATATGATGTATTTTAGGATATTAACTTGATTTATGTGAAATACATATTTCTTTACCTTGGCACATAGTCTTACATTTTTAAGTTTATGAAACAAAAGACAAATATAAAATTCATGTTTTTTTATATTTTTAGAGTGAATTAAAATTTTATCTAAATAAAATAATCTAAAAATTCTTTAAAAATAAAAATTAAATATTAAAAAATAATTAATATATTTGTGAGTCCAAAAGTAATTGATATTATATTCAAAATTTTGGATTCACAAATATTAATATTTTGAATGAAGTATGAACAAGGTATGAACAAGGTATAATCATTTTGAACAAAGATTCACAAATATTATATTCAAAATGATTATTTTCTATTCAAAGTAAAACCTTATATTCATTTTTTTTAATGAATATAAGATTGTATGCTCCTTGCAAAGCTATTTTTGTATAAATCTTTACTTGATTCAATCAATTAAGAAGTCTTAATATCAAAGACAAAAGACACTTATTTTTTATAATGATCTTGTTTAGTTTTCAATAATCCATAAAAATTTGCAATAATCTATTTTTTTCTTTACAAACAAGATATGAGTTTTTGTTAGAGATTTTGAATGGCATATTGAGTTTCTAGCTAGATTCTTGTTTGAATATTATTTGAGTACAACCAACTTGTTTTGTGATAAACTACTAATTGATCTAAATAGTGGTTGAGCTCTTGCTTGAAGAATAATTGAGCAATCATAATAATAATGGTTTAAAAGAAAATTTGTATTATTTTCCTCAAATATGTCTTAATAATCTTAATACTCACTTAGAATTCTACTTAAAGTTTTTCCACCATTAAAAATAATTGTAGCATAAGTAAAAAATGATAATTATTTTTTGCAACATGCATGAAAGTTTTTGCACATATCAATAAAGATTTGGACTTTTGACTCTGATTATAGAAATTTGAGATATATTGTGAATAAAATCATAATTATGCAAAATCCAACAATTAAACTTCTTTAGCTACAATAAACCTAAAAAAACTAAATTGAAGACAAATCTAATAACACTAAATATTACTAATCTATTATAACTATAAATTTTTACATCTAAATAAATTATTTCATAGATAAAATTTCTATAGGATAAAAAATGACTATTTATAATTTCTACATATATGAGCTAAGTTTTTTTTTATTAAGAATATTTTTTATTTTTTAACTAAATCTTTTGTAAGGGCAAATTTTTCCTTCAATCCAAATTACAAAATGGCTTCAATTAAGAGTTTCTTATAATTGGTGGTATAAAGTGGAAGATGCAATAAATAATAAAAAAAGAAAGAACAATACGAAATAAATAAAATAAGTGCAATCAAATAATTTCTCTCAATAAAAATAGTCTATAGTTTGTTAATTAAATTTTTATCCAATAAAAAATAAAATTAAAAATTAAAAAATATATTTTTAAATATATAATTTTATTTCCTCTCTAATATCATAAGAAACATATAAATCCAATTTACTATGAATAAATTATGAAAATTTAAAAATAAAAAGTGAATCATTAAAAAATTAAGTAAAAATATTTTATCTCAAGAATAATTTGCTTATAGATCAAGGATTTGAACTTCATTAAGGCTCACATGTAGTATATATAGATTGCTTGAAGAAGCCTCAAGGCTTTAGTCTTATCTTTCTACCTACATCCAAAGTACTACAATCCATATGTGACTTGTATATCTTCATTCTTATAATGATTAGATTAGCTGTTAATCTTCCTATTTTCTATTCGTAGAATTCATATTTTTTTATTTTTGACTTCGCCATAGTGCTCAAAAATACCCATATAGCCTAAAAACCTTGTACGGCCTTCAAATCTTATTTCATTTTTTCATAATGGCTCCCAAGGTGGTAAAATTTACTTTTATCAAAGTCTTGAAATCTTCTCTAAAAATACCTAAAAAATTATAAGTAAATCATAAATAAATTATAAAAAATAATTTTATATTTTCATAATATTAATATCTATTTAATTCTATATTTTATTTCTTTATTATTTTTTTATAGTAATAAAATTACTTTGAATCCACTAAAAATCTTATTTTGTATATAATTAACTAAAAAGATATGAAATCTTTTTTTATGCTTCTTCTTACTATTAACTAATTATTGATAGGATTTTTATAGTAATACATATAGATAAAAGGTAGTAAAAATATTGATCTTAATAACCAACCCTTAATATTTAACAATAAGTAAAAATACTAAATCAACTAAGATAATTGCTTACAAGACTTATTTATACTAAAGTTTTATAACTTTTCTTTTAATAATACTTTTTTAACTTATAAATACTTTTAAATTGAAATAAATACTTAAATACTCAAAAAGATTCTCTAATCTTAATTTCCATATAATTAAATGATTTAAAATTATATTTTTAATTAATCTATTAATTAAAATGCATTAGAGAGGCTTAGATCTTTGTTCATATAACAAGCTAAAGCTCTTGAATGTAACAGTACAAAGATTTTATAATATTTGATTCTAAAAAAATAAAATCCTACTATAGACTAAGGTGATGGATTTGAAGAGAGAATATGATGTTTATTAGATATTCTATAAGATTCTATTCATACAGTTCTTGTTGTTGTTGAATAATTTTTTTTAATGATACATTATCCTCATTGGCAATTACGTTCTTTATTTTGTGGTTATGTTGTTTCTTTGAATAATACTAATTGATAATAATAATTTTTTTATATTGTAGGTACAAATATTTTTGAAAATATTATTATATTATTATACAATTATACAATGAAAGATAAATTTTTTTATTTTATTAGAGAAGATTCTAATAGAAAGATATAGTAACAAAATATTAATAAATAATAGAAAGATAGCAAAAAAATTTAGTATTAATGTTGTCTTTCCTATAAATAAAAAATAATTTTATTTATTTTATAAAATATAAATTATAAAAAATTAGATTAAGAAAATAAATAATATAGGCATATTTAATAAAGAATTCAAATCTTAGATATTTAAATTTAAAGATTATTTAAGATTTTTATAATTCTAAAAAAAATTCTAATTCAATTAAAAAAAAATTTAGTTATATTTTTTTTGACTTAGATATCTAAACTCTTAAGAATTTATAAAGTAATTAAATAATTCGATAAAAAGAAATTACTTCTAAAAGATCAACATCTACATTAAAAAATGACGATGGCTAATATTTGAGAGTTTTAGAAGCATTTTTTGTCAAGTGGTGAGTTTGATTTTTTTCAAAAATTTTATGCTTATTATTTTCTTATAGATTAAAATATATGTAAAATTTTAGTTGAAATAAAAAATTAAATTAAATATTATTGAGATTTTAAATAATAATAGAAATTTTTAAAGATTTTTTAGGATTTAAAAGAAATTATTTAAGATTACATTAGGATTTGATTATATTTTATTTAAGATTCATTTGAGAATTATTTAGGATTTATATTTATAATATTTTAAAAGAGTTTTTGATTATTTTAAAAGATTAATTTATGATTTTTTATGTTTCTATAGCAATTTCTTTCAAATTTCTTTTGGATTTGATTAAAATTATTAAGATCTAATCATAATTTATTTAAGATTCTATTAAACTTATTAAGATTTTTTTCTTATATTTTTACTTTATCGTCCTTATTTAAATACTTAAAGTATTTTCAAGCAAGAATTCAAAAAATATAACAATGTTAAGTCTTTTCTTGCTTATTAAGAGATTTAAAGCCCATTGTATTAATTTTTGTTAATTTTAGCCTTGATAAATGAGTTTCTAAAAACTTATGACTCATTTGTCATAACTTAATGTATTATTTTACAACTAAATCTTTATTTACATTGTCTTTAAAAAAATTAATTGTTGCATGTATTTACTTAAGAAATAAATTATTTTAATGAATTTATTTTTAGTATTTTAAATAATAAAATTTTGACATTTTCTTTTAATCTAAATCAAAATTGATTAATAGTAGCTTTGTAATTCCAATCCACATTGCAAGCAAGATTTTGGGATTCATCAACATATATTGAAATGGGACCAAATTTTCTTAAAGATCTAAAATCCTTCCAATCTATAGCCACATAAATTCCATCACAAAGTACGAAAAAATAGTCTATAACAAACCTAAACAAAAATAAATAGAATAGAAGATAAAAGACAAAACAAAACAAAAGAATATAGAAGAGAATAATATAAAATGAAAAATGCTAACTAAACTTTATTGAGAGAAAGGAATCAGAGCCATACTTGATTAAATGTTCCAAATGGCCTTGGTCAATCCTATTTACACTTTGTCCAACTATCTTAGGACTTTCTAAAATATCCCTAATCGTGGACTACATCAAGATAACCACCCTTCTAGAAGATTTTAGAGATGGACTCTACCTAGGTAACCACCCTTAGTTCTTTTGGGATGTTCCATAATAGGTCCTATATGGGGCACCAATCTTGGCTCCAATTCTAAAAACTTTTAGAAACTTCTCAAAAACGTGTTGAATTACTTATATTTATGCATCAATAATAGAATTATCTTATTAATGCCTCATTATAGTTAATTCTCATCTACTAATATGGAACATCCTCATTTTACTTCTGATAGTACTTTTAGATTATTTCTTAATAATGGATGAGGTTTTGTACAAGTTTTCACATTCCATTGTAGATTGGATAGCCTTTCCACATGACCTTATATTGAAGTTACGAACATCTATTGCTACAATGAAGGTAGTAATACTAAAAAATGTTCTCTACTTCATACTCTTGATTATCACTTACAACTACTAGTGGTAGTGGTTGGTGTTGATTTGAGAAGCATATTGGTTCAATATGAAATCCCTTGAGTTGCAATACATCTAAGATTAAATGGATCCAAATATGTAATAGAAGCTCAAGGTAGTATATAATATTAGAAATCACTGTAAAAATGCAAGAAGGTCAAAGCTACCAAGGTGCTAGCTTATAGACTTAAGTTAATGTAGTAAGTAAAAAATTGGCATTGGAAAGTAATACCTAATTACCTTCCTCAAAGGTCTTAAATTATTGATAGTTATCCGTATATTACTTTTGTCAATTCTATGTGATAAAGAGGTAGTGTCATGCTTGTTACAAGGCAATTATAAGCCATTATATAAATTCTTCTATTATTGAGTTGTTGATATTGGAGTGACAATAGAAATTTGTTGACATAATTGGATGTTGATCAATATTAAAAAAGAATGGTAAATGATTGATATTTACTTGAATACTATCATTGTAAGTAAACTCCAATAGCATTAAATATTCATCATAGTCATTATAATAAACCGCCACAAATGCATGTCGTATATCCTCTAAGGTTTGATTTGCACACTCCATTTGTCCATCCATTTGAAGATGAAAGACCGTAGACATGATAAGTCATATGTCCAATAGTATATATAAGGCATATCAAAAATTCTCCGTAAAGCATGAATCTTGATCTAAAATGTTGATATGGAATAATCCATGGTAATAAAAGATAGTATCAAAGAAAATCAGTATAAGTACTGGAACATCAATATTAGATTGCATCATAGCCAAATGAAGTTGCTTCAAGAGTCCTTCTATAAAGACAGCAACCATGGTATGATTATCACGTATCTGTGGCAAACACGTAATGAGGTCTATGCTTACTGTAGAATAAGTAGTTATTTTCAGAATGTAGATACCTAGTGTATAGTATAAACAGGGATAGATAACTGCTGAAAATGTGGTTTAACAGGTAAAATGAATGAATAGTCAGAAAAAGTAGTTATCATCTGTAGTATAGGAGTTGGTATCTCAGGGTAGTATAAGGAGGATGGGAGAGGGGAAGAAAATGCCAGACTGTGAGAGTTGTGAGCCGGAGTAAGCTTGGTGCTACCTCTTTTCTTTTGTTTGTTATTTTCTTTGAATAAGAGGATTGAAAGTTTTTGAATATTGTGAAGTGAATTATGGAATGGAAATGTGATTGGTATTATTTGAGAGAGGAAAGATTGAATGCTAAAATCTGATTGTAATTCAGCAGAGAGAATGAGTGTGTGTTTGTGTGAAACACTGTAATGTGAATGGCAGTTCTGTGTGAAGAATTCTAAAGATTGGAACGAGGGTAATTGTGTGCTGAAAGTTGTGAGGGTGTACTATTACAGTTGGAGATTATGAGGGTAAATATATTGGTGGAAATAGCAGTTATTGGTATGACTGAATTGCTGTAAGGAAGAGACCGATAAGGTGAAGGAGGAGATTATAGTTTCCTTGTGTGTTCAAATATTGGAAATAGAGACGATACATTCAGGAGGTAATTGATTTTTTGACCCTAACGTGAATGCTTAAGCAACTAGTCATTCTCCGTGTTCGAATCTCCCTATATGGATTTATGTTGGGAGATTTCTTCTGGAATAAGTAAAACGAGCAATCACATTTTGGCGCCGTTGTCGAGCAGTGATAATAGCTTTGAGTGTTAGGAATTAATTACCAAACGTGTGAGAAAATTGGCAATGGAAGACGATTTTAGTAGTATTTGAAGAAAGAGTATGGTTATTAAGAATGATAATTTAACAGCAAAGAGAATAAAACAATCAAAAGAAAGAACAGAGAGATTACAAGCAAGAAATTTGTTGTGTAATGAGCGAGATCACAAATTAAAAAAGAAGCATCGACAAAGTTGGATTAAGTCGTGGTTGCATGCCTATCGGCATATTCGATCGTACCCAGAAGACGATTGACCTCTAATATTTCAGAAGTACATATCGTTAAAGAAATTGCCAGGAGCACTCGCGGAGAGCGATGCTAATAGTCCAACAAACCTCTCAAAGCCATTAACGGAAAACGAAGAAGGCACAAAGGAATTAGGTACCCCACTAGGTATCTTCTCAATTGGAAATACGTCCGATCCTAACAAGATTGGTTCTGAAGATCGGCATAAATCACTTGCCAATAAAGACCAATTTAGAGTATATCAAAACCTGTCATTTTTTCCTCATATTCAACCAGTAAAATTATTTGGAGATAATAATAGTCAATCGGGAAGGCTTGGAAGTCTGAAAAAGACTTTTGTGGGAGACAGTTTTAATTTTAATAAGAAATTGAGTGGAACACCGGCATCTTTAATGACATCCGGAGGACCAACAGTTTCAATTGCAGTTCAAATGGGTGCAGTGGGCGATCGAACGACTAGTGTCGCGTCATTACCTACTTTTCGGGGTTTACCAGGTGCGGATCCAGATCAACATTTGTCTCAATTCTTGACGGCGTGTGTAGCCAATAATGGAAAAACAGAAGACATTTGGTTGAGATGGCTGCTAGCGACATTGAAAGACATAGCGTTTGAGCGGTATAACCGCCAACCTCTAGGACAATTTATCAATTGGGAGGCATTGAAAAATACATTTTTAGCCCATTTTCGACCAATTGGTTCTGAAGAACGTCTAAGAGAAAAATTAATGAACAGCAAAATGATATCAAGGGAAGCGGTACAGTCATATTATGGTCATGTAGCGGATATACTTTGAAAATGGCCAAATAACCAAATGCCGAAATCATTTGTATTGTCCATATTGGTTAATGGACTCCATCCACCAAAAATTGAAAATGTTTGTAAAGGAGGCACAATCAACCACCATTTCATCATCTCTTGAGTGAGCAAAAGTATGCTAGGAATGTCACTATGACCAGAACTTAACAATTGGAGCCACGATGATTCCATCTCAAGGAGGTTATCAAATGACAAATTGGAATGACGCATCGGAAAGTTATCTAGGAAGGAATGATTATGGTACAATCCCTTAGGGAATAGTGGATGCCGTTCCATTGCAAGTTGTACCACCATCATCATCACACCTGTATGCGCCTTATTTCACATATCAGAAACCAATACCTACAAAAGAATTGCCAAATGCATTGGTATCAAGGGATCCTAATCAGTCATTGCTATTAACATTGACAAAAAAAATGGATGAATTGGCTGTGAATCTGGCCAAGGATAAAGAAAAAAGGCATAAACCAACCAATATGCGTCTCAATATTTGGTGCAGCAATTGTAAGGGGTAAGGTCATTTAGTAACAGAATATCCTTCACCACACCAAATGACTGGACAATGTACCTTTTGCGGAGGCAAGCATATTACCACCAGCTGTTGGAATTTACGGAAGCAAAACAACTTAGTAACCAGATAATGACTCAACCAACTTCGTGGGATGTTAATCAAGTACAGACGATGTCGTGTTGTAACACGAGTATACCTTGAAAATATAAAGAAAGGGGACTTTTATTAATGTTCAGTTACCTCGAATATTGGGAGCAACGACCAACTCCAGTGCAAATACTGAGTGGCCAGGTTTAGTCACCCCGTTACAGTCAGCCGGGGCATACTGAAATGCTCCATTCAATTCCAATAACGGGAGTCAGCAGGAAGAGAAAGGACCAATTCACACAACAGGTGAGCTGGTTCGAAGAGCCAATTGGATCCTCTTACCCAATATGAGACCTGGATTGGTCGGGCAACCCAATGCAGTCTAGTTACGGGAAAATCTAGGTCTTACTACGGGCCTCAGCCAGTCTGACGCGAAGGACCAATTTGACCCAATTACGCGAACATCCAGCTTACTACGGGCCTCAACCAGTCTGACGTAAAAGACCAATTTGAACCAATTACGCGAACATCCAGGTTACTATGGGCATCTTACCCAATATGAGACCTGCATTGGTCGGGCAACCCAATGTAGTCTAATTACGGGAAAATCCAGGTCTTACTACGGGCCTCGGCCAGTCTCACGCAAACGACCAATTTGATCCAATTACGAGAAATCGAGGTCTTACTACGAGCATCTTATCCAATATGAGACCTGAATTGGCCGGGCAACCCAATGCAGTCCAAGTACGGAAAAATCTAGGTCTTACTACGGGCATCTTACCCAATATGAGACCTGAATTGGCCGGGCAACTCAATGCAGTCTAATTACGGGAAAATCCAGGTCTTACTACGGACATCTTAGCCAATACGAGACCTGAATTGGTCGAGCAACTCAATGTGGTCCCGATTACGGGGTTTCGATTTTGTTTCAGGCTGTCCTGTTTTCTGTGCCGTTTCAAGGAACGTTGTTTTCGGTAAATGGATCTCTTAAAGGTAAAAACGGAGGAGGAAGCTCTGACGGCGGGAGCCAATTTCGGATCTAAGCTCTGACGACGGGAGCCAATTTCGGATCCAAGACGAAAGATTGAAGAAATTCAGAGGATAAGGTTAAGGGGAGAATAAGATGGGGGGGGGGATTTGGATCGGAGAGCTAGCTTCAAGCTTTTTTTCAAGATTACTAGTTCGGTTTCATTGGAGTTTTTTGAAGATCAAGGGGATTGGAGAGGAGCTTCATGCTTCGAGTCAGGGAAGAAAAGACAGAGAATTGGATTTTTCTTCTTCATAGAGTTTTGGGAAGACTGAGGCAATCGTTGCTGAAGTCAGTGTTGTAATGGTGAATCGGGATTTTTTAATGAAGTGGATTTGATTACTCTTGACTGTTTTGTGAGATCCAGTTACGTCTGTGATGAAGAGTTAAAAGGGTGTCTATAGGATTGAGTATGCGGAGTGAATGAAATTTATTGGGTATTCTAACAAGACAGTCAGTGGATACAAGATCGTAAGTACAAAGCGATATTGGAGATTAACAGTTTGGGTTGTTTGGAGTTCTCTGTAACGTCTAGAGACCTACCGGCTGGGGCAAAAAGGACTTCGACAAGCAGTCAAAGAACATCCGTATAGATTTACGGTACATTGTTGCAGTCGTTTATATTCCAGTAATCAAAAACTGATAGAATGCTTGACTATTGGCGAATCTCCATACTACCTTCTACAGCCAGACGCCCGGCACGTTCTTGAGCAGGAAAGCACGTAATACGACAAAAGTGGTGAACCCGACGTGAAAGCTTGAGGTGGAAGGTATTGGATTTCGGTTGATTTTATCTTTATTTTATGGAAAACGAAAATAAAAATTTTGAAGGATTTTTGGGAGGAGTTTTTGGTGAGGATTCTTCTAAAGGACAAGGTATGCACATGGATCCGTCTATTGCTAGTATGTTTCAAGCCTTCTCATTATCAATGCAGCAACAGCAAAGCAATGATCGAAAGGAAACTTTGGCAACCAAAGCATTGCAAGCAGTGGTCAATAAAATTGATCAATTTGATGGGAGGAATATTTCAAGGTATTTAAGATGTTATGTTCGTGAAATGGAATTAAATCGGGTTTCTGAGAAGAAAATGGTTGCACAATTTGGACTTGCCACAATACCGGAGATAAGAGACCACATTACATCGATTATGGATCGTTATGGGAATTCGTGGGAGGTTTTTTCACATGCATTGAAAAACGAATATTTCTTGGAAGATGCTGATTGTGTTACTAAAAAGCTGTTTTTGGGATGGATTGAACGGCCCAATAAGAATTTACAAGCAATAGAGCTACTAAGGGAATTTGAGAGGCAGTACTCTCAATTGTCGAAGGTAGAAAAATTGACATTGGAGCCGAACAAAGTTGATCTATTTCTTCAAGCTGCTAATGGAGAATTGCAAGAGAAATTAGAACTCCTTCTTGAAGACAAAGAAGAAGATGAAGGATTGACAACGAAGTGGAAGAACGTTGAAGATGCGGTGGGGTTGCTTACAAAAAAAGAAAGGAGGAAGGATAGGAGCAATATTCAGAAAACAGTACAAGCACCCAAAGCTCCAGTACGTACAACACCACCAACAATGCCTACAGTTCAACCTTCGACATCCTTATCAAAGAAAGCAGATATGGAAATAGAAGAAATTATACGATGAATGCGAGATCTTCAAATCAAATTAACAAGACTTGAAGAGAATACTTCTACAAACAATTCGAAGAATGTTTCAAAACAAGGATATATACAAAGATGCATTTGGTGTGATGATGCTTCACATACTAGAAAAGATTGCAATGAATTTAATAATATGATACGGGAGGGAATTATTTTTTGGAAAGATGGGAAGATAGCATTGAAAAATAGAGAGGATCTTCTCAAACCAATTTTGGTAAGGGAGGAATGAGAGCATTGGTTCAAGATTACCTAAAAGAACATGAAACAACAGCACGAGAAAGTGCAAGTTATGGTGCTAGAGTAGATGATGAAATTGGTGGAAGTACGGAAACTAGTGAGTTTTGGGCTTTTGCCGTTTCTACAATGCAAGAAGGGAAATTACCTCGAGAAGCGTTATTGAGGACTGTAGCTACAATATGAGGTAGAACAGGTTGGGAGGATCCTGTTGAGTCTCTTTCAGTTCATGCATATATTGCTAAGAGCCAACATGAAGCTTTGATGGAAGAAAAGAGACGAGGAAATTTTGATGATACTAGAGAAGGAAATTCTTTTAAGAGGCAAACTCAAGGAGACAAGGCTAAGGAGGCAGCTTCACAAGAATTGCTTGTAAAGGATACCTCAGCATCATTGGGAGAAAAAACAACGGAGACAAAAGATAAGGGCAAATCAATTACTTATAAGCTACTTTCTGACATTGAAGCGGCAACAAATTTGAAAGGGGTGTTGAAAGAACGTATATTAAACGCTAAGGTGGAATTCACATTGAAAGAAGTCTTGGGAATTGCAAAGAAGTAGTTTCATGATGTCATCATTGACAGCATTACGCAAAAGAGGCAATTAATGGGTGAAACTGGAATGAGTCATGCTATTGATGCAAGAATATATAAAGATGAAGAAGAGGTTGATATTGGTTACAAGCAACCAACAAATGAAAGGAATGGGTATAATCAACGAGTACGTTTCGAAGATTCTAGTGACAAGGAAATGGAAACTTTGAGCCATTATACTCGAAAGCATTAGGCAAGGGCAACTACTGAGGTATTGGTGAAAGTTGGAGATATAGAAGAACCAATTGTTGCTTTAGTCGACCATGGTTCTGAAATAAATCTCATGTCTAAAGATCTTTATAAGAAGCAAAAATAGCCAATTGATATGGAACATGGATGGGCAATTTGAGCAGCTAATAACACACGGGGCGAATTATATGGAGCTTGTCCAGATGTCAAAATTCGGATTGGGGATGTTGCGATGGAGCAACATTTCTTTGTTCAGGATACAACATTTTATTTGTTGATTTTAGGACAACCTTATATTATGGCAACACGGATGGAAACAAAAGTACTTGACGATGGTTGTGCTTATGCAAGGGTACGTAGCGAGGATGGAAGGAAAGGTGTACAATTTCTAACAGTACCTCTTAATTATGAACGGAATCGAGATAGGTTGAAGGAGAAACTATTGCCAAAGATTGTTGAAGGATTTAAGGATTTTGAGGAGGTACCACTGTAAAGCGAGATTATGGAGGTACAAAAGAGGAGGTACTCTTGCGAGATGAAGGTGCCTTTGATGTGAGTTTTATTGGTATATTGGAGAATGGAAATATTATGTATAAGAAAGTTGATGATTTTAAAAGAAAAGAAAAAAAAAGATTATATGATATTGAAGGACAATTACGCAAGTTAGGTACATTGCAAGATGATGAGAGGATTTTAGGTGTTTATGAAGAAAAAGGACTGGAAGATTCATTGGAATTGATTACATCTATTGGGTTAGGAAATAATGATAAGATTGTTGAGATTCATTCAAGAGAGGTTTATACCATGCTTGAATCTTTTCAAGCACCAGAAGTCACTGCAGAGACGAGATATAAAACGGCAAATAAGAAGGTAAAGCCTGTTGCCAGACCATTACCAAAAGATTATAAAGAACAAATGGGAGAAGCATCAAAAGAAGCAAGTTTAAGAGATCCAATGAGTATTGGACATTTATGTAAATCTTATAGAAGAAAACCAAGTCTGACTAAAGTTGATGCAAATGGAAGGATGAAAGAGGATTGTGATTCATTAACAGAGGTTCGCAGGTTTTTGGGTGCATGTGTATTTTATCGAATCTGGATCCCTCATTATGCTCACATAGCGGATCTATTATATGATCTGTTATGCAAGGGTTACCGATTTAAATGGGAAGAAAGGCATATTCAGGCAATGCAAAGATTGAAGAAATTATTGATGTCACCTCCAATATTGAGGAAGGTTGATTATAAGTGCAATAGACCAGTGATTCTTACTGTGGACGCTAGTCCAATTGCCATTGGATGGGCTGTGGAGCAAGATGATTCAAATGGGAGTAGATTTGCAGTTCGATTTGGGGCTAAAGTTTTAAGTATTCGTCAGCGTGGATATTCGCAAGTCAAAAGAGAACTTTGGGGAGTCGTTTCGGCTATGAAAGCTGAAAAGGACTATTTGATTGGGGCAGTAGTAGTAATTGAAACAAATTGCTTGCCATTGCTTGGAATGATTATTAACTGTTCAACGCCAGTTATTGCAATATTGAGATGGATTGCTTATATTAAGTCACTAAATCCAGAATTTAAGCATATTACTGGGAAGGACAATTTAGTAGCAAACATGCTATCTCGAGCAAGATACGAGAGGGAGGACGAAATGGTTGAAGACATTGATGACGTCGAATTGAAATTCTATTCAATATCAAATCTCAACAAAGAAGACAAGCTATTTCTTGAAGAATCTTATAAAGGAGAATTATTGGATATTGGTCATTACTTAAATACCTTGACTAAGCAAGGGAATTGGTCTACAGAAAAATTCAAACAATTAAGAAAAAAAGCATATGGATTTTTACTTTGAGATGAATTCTTATGGAAGAGACCGAAGAAAAGAATTGGGATGCCACAACGAGTGATAGGCAAAAAAGAAGAAAAACTAAAATTATTAAAGGAGTTTCATGATAGTTTATGGGTAAGGCATAGAGGAATCTGGGCTACTTTTGCTAAACTCAAGGAACGATATTGGTGGAAAAATATGTATCGAGATGTGCTCTCATTTGTAGAGTCATGTGAAATCTGTCAATCGTATTCTAATATCCGACATCGAGATGGTCTTCATCCTACGTATCCTCTGGCTATTCATTTTAAATGGATTGTTGATTTGGTTATTATGCCAGTTGGGTTATGGCAGAAGAGACATTTGATTTTAGCTCGTGAAGATTTATCAAATCAAGTAGAAGGAAGAGCATTGAGGACAAAATCTACAGAGGGGATTTGTAGGTTTTTGCTTGAAGATGTCATTTGCCGCTACGGATGCGTAGGAAAAATCACTGCAGATTGTGGAGAATTAAATGCACAAGAAGCTCGTAAGTTCTTTGAAAGATGTGGAGTTAAACTATCACTGGCTACTGCTTATAATCCGGAATGGAATGCAAAAAGCAAACGCGGTCACCCACCGATTGTGAAAGCATTAGTTAAAGCTTGTAATGGAAAAGTTAGAGAGTGGCCACGGCTTTTGTCATTTGCATTATGGGCTGATCAAACAACACATAGTTCGGTGACACGATATATGCCAGTAGAACTTATGACAGGTCAAAAACCAATTATGCCGATTGAAGAAAAGGTACTTACTTGGAGTATGCTACTATAGGAAGATGGATTGACAAGAAAAGAACTTCTGGCTATTAGGATTCGACAATTGGAGCAAAGAACGGAAGATGTCCAGATAGCATTGGGAAGGTTAAAAAGAACAAGGTTACAAAACAAGGCGCGATTCGATAAGCAACATCGATTGAGACCAAAAGTAATCGACGAAGGTGACTGGGTATTTGTTTATGACAATAGTCTGGATAATCAACATATTACTTTGCGAAAATTTTCAAAACGTTAGTTTGGACCATATGTAGTAACAACTGTTCATGATAATGCGACTTACTCATTACGAGAGTTAGATGGTACAAAATTGAAAATACCAATTGTAGGGAAGCGAGTAAAAATATTTAAATGAAGACACGCGGAGATGAATATGGAAGACCTGAATGAAGGTATAGAGATTCCGCAGCAAGAAGATGAAAGTGATTTGGATAATGAAGGTGACGAAGACGAATTGGGCAAAGACGTAGAGGATATATTTTGAATCAAACAGCAATTGGGTAAATTGGTGCATATCGGAGGATGCACAGGTTCAGAGGGGGTGGATGTCGTGTTGTAACACGAGTATACAGTGAAAATATAAAGAAAGGGGACTTTTATTAATGTTCAGTTACCTCGAATATTGGGAGCAACGACCAACTCCAGTGCAAATACTGAGTGGCCAGGTTTAGTCACCCCTTTACAGTCAGCCAGGGCATACTGAAATGCTCTGTTCGATTCCAATAACGGGAGTCAGCAGGAAGAGAAAGGACCAATTCACACGACAGGTGAGCTGGTTCGAAGAGCCAATTAGATCCAATTTCAAGAATCCAATCTGGGTCCTCTTACCCTATATGAGACCTGCATTGGTCGGGCAACTCAATGCAATCTAGTTACTGAAAAATCTAGGTCTTACTATGGGCTTCAGCCAGTCTGACGCGAAGGACCAATTTGACCCAATTACGCGAACATCCAGCTTACTACGGGCCTCAACCAGTCTGACGTAAAAGACCAATTTGACCCAATTACGCGAACATCCAGGTTACTATGGGCATCTTACCCAATATGAGACCTGCATTGATCGGACAATCCAATGCAGTCTAATTACGGGAAAATCCAGGTCTTACTACGGGCCTGGGCCAGTCTCACGCAAACGACCAATTTGATCCAATTATGAGAAATCGAGGTCTTACTACGAGCATCTTACCCAATATGAGACCTGAATTGGCCGGGCAACCCAATGCAGTCCAAGTACGGAAAAATCTAGGTCTTACTACGGGCATCTTACCCAATATGAGACCTGAATTGGCCGGGCAACCCAATGCAGTCTAATTACGGGAAAATCCAGGTCTTACTACGGACATCTTAGCCAATACGAGACCTGAATTGGTCGAGCGACTCAATGTGGTCCCGATTATGGGGTTTCGATTCTGTTTCAGGCTGTCCTGTTCTCTGTGCCGTTTCAAGGAACGTTGTTTTCGGTAAATGGATCTCTTAAAGGTAAAAACGGAGGAGGAAGCTCTGACGGCGGGAGCCAATTTCGGATCTAAGCTCTGACGATCGGAGCCAATTCCAGATCTAAGACGGAAGATTGAAGAAATTCAGAGGATAAGGTTAAGGGGAGAATAAGATGGGGGGGGGGGGATTTGGATCGGAGAGCTAGCTTCAAGCTTTTTTTCAAGATTACTAGTTCGGTTTCATTGGAGTTTTTTGAAGATCAAGGGGATTGGAGAGGAGCTTCATGCTTCGAGTCAGGGAAGAAAAGACAGAGAATTGGATTTTTCTTCTTCATAGAGTTTTGGGAAGACTGAGGCAATCGTTGCTGAAGTCAGTGTTGTAATGGTGAATCGGGATTTTTTAATGAAGTGGATTTGATTACTCTTGACTGTTTTGTGAGATCCAGTTACGTCTGTGATGAAGAGTTAAAAGGGTGTCTATAGGATTGAGTATGCGGAGTGAATGAAATTTATTGGGTTAATCTAATAAGACAGTCAGTGGATACAAGATCGTAAGTACAAAGCGATATTGGAGATTAACAGTTTGGGTTGTTCGGGGTTCTCTGTAACTTCTAGAGACCTACCGGCTGGGGCAAAAAGGACTTCGACAAGCAGTCGAAGGACATCCGTATAGATTTACGGTGTATTCTTGCTGTCGTTTATATTCCAGCAATTAAAAATTGATAGACTGCTTGACTATTGGCGAATCTCCATACTACCTTCTACAGCCAGACGCCCGGCACGTTCTCGAGCAGGAAAGCACGTAATACGACAACGATTAATAGGTTTGGCTAGAATAGAAATCGAGCAAATAAACAAAACAAGAATTATTCTAATTTCCTCAACTCTGAATTTTACCAAGAAGGTGTATCCAATACTCATGGATTGGCGATGAACTAACTAGGATACCATCAATATCCATCCATGACGAAGCCAATGCGAGACTCTATAGTAACAATGGGTCAACCCGGATCCTTTAATCATCCAACATGGAATAGACCTAGCCGTTATATACCAGTAGAGACACCCATTATCCCTGAAGGATTTAGCAAGACACCACTTTGTTGCTATCGTTGCAAACAAATCAGACATTATGCGAGTGAATGACCTAATCCAAAGGCCAGTGATGACTATGCTCTAATATGTGGAAATTGTAAGTAGTCTGGTCATACTTATCAGCAGAGCAATGCGTCCTTTAATTATAATAACCGGGATCAGCAAATACAAACAAGCCCAGCCATGGAGGACAAAGGCCCTGTTCAACAAGACTCACTAGTATATCGTGTCGAGGTGGTGAACGCAGTGCTTACCAGAGGCTAATAAAAAGACAAAAATCTAATTCAGGACATAAATGAACCAATTGTAAGAGAGCAAGTAGTGCCATCCACGGGGCTAAACGAACCAATATCAATATTGGGACGTATCCCAATATTGAGACCTCAACAGACTGAGGAACCCAATTCAGTTCCACGTGCCAATTTACTGGGACCATCAAGATCGATCCCAACTGACCAAGTACCAATATTTATACAGTTTAATAAAAGATTTTACGCATTAAAGGAACCTTTAATGGTAGATAAGTTGGCTAAGTTACCAACGGCAATCCCAATCACCAGGAAGAAATTATTGTCAAACGGAGTAAAATCAAAATCAATGAAACGTAAAAGAGCATTGGAAATTACTCTCAACATGGAATCCTACGACATTCTGAGGGATTTGGATGTTATTCAGCCTTCAATTACAATGAAGCAACTTTTGGTTTTAGCACTGGAATGTCGATCTACATTGAATTCTGCGTTAATATGACGAAGATCTCGTATTAAAGAAATTCATGAAATTAGCTTAAACCCAGATCCGGGAGCACCAACAATCGATGTATCAATCGATGGCGTTTTAATTTCAGGGGTACAAGTTGATGGTCGCTCTAGTGTGAATTTAATGAACGTGGATACAATGGAGGACTTGGATCTAAAACAATTGCTATCTACGACATTGGTATTACGAATGGCAGATCATAGCCGGGTTAAATCAATGGATATCTTACGAAGTGTTCAAACTATGATTGCTAATATTGCATATGAAATCGACTATATTGACTTTCAGTTACAACGTTCGACTTTATTGTATCCAATTTTATTGGGACGACCCTGGCTTTATCAAGCAAAGGCTAAGAACGATTGGGATCAGGGTACTTTGATAATTGGCAAGGGCAGAGACAAAATGGTGTTACAAATGTATCTAATACACTATCACGGGGAGTCTCAATTGCCAGCATCTGAATTAATGTTGGACGATGAGCTTAGCTCCGATAACGACGCAGTAGCATCAATTACGGAGGTGCCTGTAGAGGCAGCACTACACCCTGGAGTGGTGTACTTATGTGGAGGTCCGGGGGAGTACTTGATATACCCGATGGACTCGAAAAACTCGGATTACATTACTACTGATTGGATGACCAGATATGATGTGCACCATGTTAGTGCTCTGGACACAGGATTCAGTACTTTATACATGTCAAACTTACTGACTGACTTTAAACCAGCGCGAGGGTTGAAATAGAACATCGCCATTGTACCTATATGTCAAACTTGGCAACTACAGCAGAATCTCGGATAATTAAGGTCTACGAAGATATTAAGGAACAAGAATTGACCTACTGGACCGAATTTTTCTTGCATCATAAATCCGCTTTTGATTGGACTTATGATGATTTAAAAGATATCCCCGCTGAAGTCTGTGAGCAACTTATCATTTTAGAGGAGAACGCTAAACCGATACGGCAGAGGCAACATCGCCTTAATTCTAAATATTTTCTCATGGTGAAGGAGGAATTGGACAAGCTTCTTGCGGTTGGTTTTATTTACCCTGTACCGAATAGTGAGTGGGTTTCTTCAATCGTCATGGTGCTGAAAAAGAATAGAAAAATCCGAATTTTTTAGGATTTCCGGCAACTTAATGTGGCCACCAAGAAAGATTACTTCCCATTGTCCTTCACAGATAGTATATTGGACGTTGTAGCAGGTCATGAATGTTATTCGTTCCTAGATGGATTTTTTGGGTATAATCAGGTTCAAATTGCAACGGAAGACCAGCTCAAGACGACCTTTACTACGGATTGGGGCACATTCGCTTATCGCGTGATGCCTTTTGGATTATGTAACGCCCCACGTTTTAAAGAATGATGACTCAGGCCTTCCAAGACTATCTCCAACTATTTATGGAGATCTTTTTAGATGACTTCTGTATATTCAGTACAAAACAAGATCATCTTAATTGTCTCGGCAAATGCTTGGCTCAGTGTGCTAAGTTTGGGATATCGTTGAACTCAGATAAGTGACAATTTGGTATTCCATCAGGAAAATTATTGAGACATATCATCTCTAGCCATGGTATTGCTACGGATCCGAACAAAGTGACACATATAATAAACTTGTCCAGACCAGAGACGGTCTCCAGTGTTCGAGGGTTCGTCGGCCATGTCAGTTATTATCGACAATTTATTCGATCATTTACAATTATTTATCAACCTTTAATGAACTTACTACAAAAACCTTCATTAGATGGGACTAGACTCATCTGGACCATGGAGTGTACCGTGGCCTTTGAAGCATTGAAGTCAAAATTGGTCTCTGCACCAATATTGGTGGCCCTTCGTTGGACCGAGCCCTTTCATGTGTATGTTGATGCATCCAATGTGGCTATCGGATCGGTGCTAAGTCAAAAGGATGACCAAGGTCTGGATCATCCTATCTATTATGCTAGTTGGTAATTGGTGGCTACCGAACGTAATTACAGTACTACTGAATGAGAAGCGTTGGGTATGATATACTCGGTTCAAAAATTTCGGCACTATTTGCTTGGGTATCTCTTTGTCTTTTATGTGGATCATGATGCCCTCAAATACATGATTAATAAGCCTCAATTGAGTGGACGCATTGCTCGATGGGTGTTATTACTTCAAGAATTTAATTTTACTATCAATGTACGACCAGGAAAGAAACATGCCAACGCGGATCACTTATCCCGTTTATCTAATATACTGGGTAATGAGCCGATAAACGATGCTCTTCCGGATGCACAACTATTTGCTGTGGATGTCATTACATCCGAATATGGAGAATTGATCCAATATCTAACGTTTCAGATTTTTTCCATCTCTTATAATGAAAAACTAAAGAAGCGTCTGATTTTAAAAAGTGCATTGTATACCATGATTGGAGATGCCTTATACAAACAAGGGCAGGATGGAATTTTATGCCGTTGCATCTTTCAAAGTGAAATTCGTATAATTTTGGAAGGATGTCATTTGGATAGTTGTAGTGGACATTTTGCGGGAGACAGTACTGCTAGCAAGGCTTTAATGGCCGGATATTGGTGGCCCACAATGTTTTCTAATGCGTATTAATTTGTTCGTCGTTGTGATCCCTGTCAACAAATTGGTTGACCCACGAGTACTTTAGCAATGTCGTTAGTACCAATCTTGGTATAAGCACCATTTGAGAAATGGGAAATTGATTTCGTTGGACCTATTGCACTAACATCGCGACATGGACAAAAGCGGTATATTTTAGTCGCCACGGACTATGTAACCAAATGGGCGGAGGCTATTGCTACCCGCAATGATAATGCAAGTACGGTGGCCTTATTTCTATACGAGAATATTATTACTCGATTTGGGTGTCCAAAGGAATTGGTTAGCGATGGCGGCACCCATTTCATAAATGCTACCATAGCAGCCTTGACGAACGCATACGAAATCAAGCACAGGAAAACAACACCATGTCATCCTCGGGCCAATGGATAGACGGAAAAGACTAATGGTATTCTATGTAAGATTTTAACCAAAACAATTTCGGGCACGAGAACAGATTGGGATACTAAATTATTTGCAGCATTGTGGGTGTATCATACTGCATATAAAGTAACTACCAATTCCACACCATTCCAATTGGTGTACGGGTAAGAAGCAATATTATCCATTAAATTGGAAGTTCAGAGTTTGCGCATTACGTTAGATGAACGTCTTGGAGATAAGGAATCACTTCAATATCGGTTGGCAGAGTTGGACAAATTAGATGAAATATGGGCTACAACTCTCTTCAACATGGAAGCAACTCAAAAACGGTGGAAGAGTTACTATGATAGTAAACTGCGTCCGAAGAGTTTTATGCCCATTGATTTGGTATTGTTGTTTGATAGCAGATTTAATCATTTTCCGGGCAAATTTCAAGTTCGTTGGCATGAGCCATATTGTGTGATTGAAGGATTTTTCAATGGGTCTGTTCAATTGGAGGATTTCATGGATCATCGATTCAGTACCCGCATTAACAGGAACCAATTACGGTTATATTATACGTAAAACTCGAGACGGATTTTCAATTTCTGGAGGAGGTCACGTCGAATGTACTTAGGATAGATCTAATTAAGTACGTTAGGGTGTAGAGGCGGCTGAAAGGATAATTAGTAATTATTAATCTGTCAGATGGGACGGGGGTGAGAAACGGACAGTAGGGATAACATGTTGTCGTTATCACCACTAGGTAAAAGAATAGGAGTGGGGCACCCATTTACTGTCATTCTCAGGTGTTGCATTCAGTTATTGTTTCTTTTCGATGTTACAATTTTGGATGTTTCGGAGTACTGGAGCATAGTATTGACGGTTAGAGCTTGAAAGAGTGTGCGTCATGGCGATAGAGAGTGCAAAGAGAGCTACGGACAGAGAGAAAAGTGGCCGAAATATCAAAGATAAACGCAATTTAGGACCACCATCCATAGTAATCGTTACCAATATAGAGCCTATGAAGCTAGAGATTTGCTGGACGCCAAGAAGAATACGAGATTTTTAAAACGTGCAAATATTTCAGTTTTTGCAAAAGTCAGATAGTTTGCCTTCAATTAATGTGGCATTAGTGGAAGAATACATCGTGAACTATGATCCATAGGATAGATCGAGCATAGTACAAGGACGTGTTATCGGTATTGATGAGAAGATCCTTGAAAAAGTACTGTTTCTTCCAGTTGGAGAGATTGCGGTGGGTGCTGAGGAGTCCAATGACTTTCGACTGGGAAGTTATTTCAAAAGTGGCATGTCATCGTTTGAGAAGAACCAAGATTGGCGGACGGCTGAGGCAATTACACTAGAGCTCATGGAATGGTTGCGCTTCTTGTTGAGGCATCTAGGGTTGTATCCACACAACACATATATGTTAAGACGATTAATATTTGCAGCGGTAGGGACATTTGAAGGGATGGTGTTCAATTGGATAGCTTATGTAGCAACCCGTATTTATGCGGAAATGGGAGCCAAGTACAAAATAGGGAAGTTTATAGCGTTGCTATGTTCCAATTATGTGTATGCTGTGATCGCGTATACATTGCGACAAACATCACCAGTAGAGGGAAGTTCTGAACCAATGCTAGTGCCTCCGCAGCAAGAATGGAATTTGTTGGCACAGAATTTCAATACAATAGAGGTAATACATGAAATTGGAGAATCCAATCGTCCAATGGCACCGAAAATGGATTTGATTCATTTGGTGGTGGAGGAGGAGAATGAAGTCCCGATGTTGTTAGATATCAATCAGTTAGCATTTCCACAGGGCCGACTGCCGGAAGGCATACATTTTAAAAATTCTTTATTGAAGTGCATTTCACAAATACATTGCATGGTACGATCATTGGATGTAGAGGGCAGTGGTAAAATGGAATTAGAGGCAAGCAAAAAGGTGATATCAGAGCAGACACGAAGAATTGAAGAGCAAGAACGGATCATCTAGGCGAATGCAGAATCCAAGCTGCAATTAGAGTGACAAATTGGAGAACAACAAAAAGCTTGGGATAAAGAAAGATAATGCATGGTGTAGACCCACAAGTAAGAACTATTCTAGGCTCGCAGTCATTCAATTTTGGAACTAGAAAAAGCAAAGGGACAGTTGGTAATGGAACGAGAAAAGATCAAGTTATTGGCGCAAGAAAAATTAGTATTGAGTGATCAATACAGATATGAAACGGAGCGGTTAAGGGCTGAAATTGAGGCCTTGAACGTCGAGGTGACAAGATTGGTAGAGGATTTAGTCAATATTGGTCAAGCACAAGTATCGACATTCCAGTTCCCGAAGTTCCAAAAGAGAGGAGTCACTTTCAGCGCCAGTTAGAATTGAGAGATGTCCAGATCTTGAAATTGGAAGCTCAAGTCCGTGAACTGGGCAAGTACAATGAAGACCTTTCAGCTCAATTGAGGCAGGAACCGATGGAAGGATTCGAAGAAGATGAAGATTTGCAGTTGGAACCGGAATTGGTAGAACGAATTTCAGATACTGCGACAATTGATTAATTAGATAGGCCAGAGGGATCGCAAATTTTTGTAGAGTTTTGTTAGATAATTTTTAGATAGGTATCAATTGAGTGTTTGCGAGGACACTGCACAGTTAGGAGTGGGGCTATGTAGAATAAGTAGTTATTTTCAGAATGTAGATACCTAGTGTATAGTGTAAACAGAGATAGATAACTGCTGAAAAGGTGGTTTAGCAGGTAGAATGGATGAATAGTTAGGAAAAGTAGTTATCATCTGTAGTATATGAGTTGATATCTCGGGGTAGTATAAAGAGGATGGGAGAGGGGAAGAAAATGCCAGAGTGTGAGAGTTGTGAGCCAGGGTAAGCTTGGTGCTACCTCTTTTCTTTTGTTTGTTATTTTCTTTGAATAAGAGGATTGAAAGTTTTTGAATATTGTGAAGTGAATTATGGAATGGAAATGTGATTGGTATTATTTGAGAGAGGAAAGATTGAATGCTAAAATCTGATTGTAATTCAGCAGAGAGAATGAGTGTGTATTTGTGTGAAACACTGTAATGTGAATGGCAGTTCTGTGTGAAGAATTCTAAAGATTGGAACGAGGGTAATTGTGTGCTGAAAGTTGTGAGGGTGTAGTATTACAGTTGGAGATTATGAGGGTGAATATATTGGTGGAAATAGTAGTTATTGGTATGACTTTAAGGAAGAGACCGATAAGATGAAGGAGGAGATTATAGTTTCTTTGTGTATTCAGATATTGGAAATAGAGACGATACATTCAGGAGATAATTGATTGTTTGATCCTAACGTGAACGCTTAAGCAACTAGTCATTCCCTGTATTCGAATCCCCCTGTACGGATTTATATTGGAAGGTTTCTTTTGGAATAAGTAAAATGAGCAATCACACTTACTTACTCCCAACATGCCGTTACTAGTGGAATTGGCTCCAATAGCTCAGAAGATGTTGTATCACATGCTTTTTTATGTTAACATGATTTGCAAGAGTGCACAAAAGCTCAAACATCACAATCCGAACCTACCTAAAATTATGTCTTTGAAATTTATTTTAGAGTCTTTTTACACCCTTGATGCTCACATATTAGAATGTCATGTCTTTCTTGAAGTATGTGCATCTAGAGTATAATATTATTAGGTACATATATTTACTTCTTGAAATAGAGTAAGATATCACTAAGATTATAATCTTAATATTGTACATTGTCTACCTTTAGTGAATTACTAATCATCTTAAAATAAGCATCTCAATGCATAATTTCCTTCTATTCTAACTTTTTTATTACGTTTAAAATGACACCACTAATGGTAGCGACTTCTACCTTCTCTTTCAATTTGATCTTTAAATTTGGTCTCCATGATAAGTTGTTCAGGACAATATGTTGTTGCCCTTGTTTATACTCAAGCTGAATGTCAAAAAGCTATAACTATTCTTTTCATTGATGATATTATGATTTCATATTTTTTAAATAAAAATCATATAGCAAGAATCAATGGTCAATTTAAACAATCACTAGCTTCTCTAATAGATAGTGTTGCCACATTTATATAGCATATACAATCGCTGATTGTTCTTGATCACATGTAGAATAATTGCACTCTATTTTTTTGACCTTGTGTGATTTATATGCCATAAGTTGAAGAGTCCTACGAAAGTCTTGTTGAAAGATTCTTCTAATAACAAAGTCAAAAGCATCAATGTCAAATATATAGCGAAGGTTGATATCATATGGTTGCAATATTGAAGCAATAATAAGTGTATCTTTCAACCTATCAAAGACGCTTTGCTTCTCTAGTTTCCATTCAAATATGACATCCTTCTCTAATAGGCTTATCAATGAAGCAGCAATGTGTATAAATTACAAAATAAAATAGTGATAATATTTAGCTGTCAAGGATATGAACTAAAAGATGATGCATAAATCAATGAAATCCATGTCAAAGAAAGAATGAAAAAATAGAAATAAAGAAGTACATATATTAAAAAAATTAAAAGGGCTTATTCCCAAAAGACAAGAAAACTTGAGACTCTTGAAACTAGACTAGAAGTAAGAAAGAAGTTGATAAGTATGAATAAAGCTTCACTCTTCATTATATATATACTATCTAACTAAGAGCTATGTGGCGATGTTTTATAGGAACTCTAGTATGTGTTAACTTTATAATACACATGCTTTGACTTACAAGTCAAGTTTTTCTACGTGTGGGCCACATAGTTAGCTTGGTCTTCAAGCTAACAATATGTGTGGCACATGGCCAACTTGTTGACCACGTTTTTAATCCAAAAAATTAATGAAAGACACCTATAAAGTCAAAGCACTATCTATTAAGCTTCTAGAAAGCTTCTATAGAAGATATTATAGAATTAACTTATTTTTACCTACTTCAACTTACTTCTACCTATTTATACAGATAATTATTAGCTTACATGCATATGTCCATGACATTATCTCTTCTTCTAGGAATGAGTTCTACAAAGAGCGATCATCTTATGTTGAAAAAATCTATGATGCAACGAATTGTATTTGCTACATACTCACAACTTTGTTCTCTTCAAAGATAGTTGATAAGGCCTCTCAACCAACGATAGTGTCTCACACCGGGATGGGAAGACCACCTTGTTATCTAATCGTTGTTGAGGCCTTCATAACTTCCTTCAAATAAAATATTTGTAGCACCGTCAGGAATTGTTTGTACTTCTAATAAAATTACTAAATATCGAAAGTCTCTTCCAAGGTCATGATACCAAATGTATTATATCTTGCCCTCTACTTAAGAAAAAATATGTCGTTCTTGAAGGTCTTCATCTTCATTGCATCTTCGAGAAGGTGGTCACAAACGTAATATGTCGAGGATAAGAACTTGATGAAAAAGTAATTCAGACAAGTGAGCCTTCACTCAAAGAAAGATAACAAAATATAAATAAACAAGTATGTATATAAAAAGAGAAATTGGAATGGCTATTGCCAAAAGACAAGAAAACTTGAGACTCTTCAAACTAGATTAGAACTAAGAAAGAAGTTGACAAGAGTGAAGAAGGCTTCTCTCTTGTCTCTATATATACTATCTAACTACGGACTACATGGCAACGTCCTATAAGACCTCCAATATGTGTTGACTTTGTAGGACACATGTCTTGACTTACAAGACAAGTTTTTCTACGTGTAGGCCACATAATTAGCTTGATCTTCAAGCTAACAACATGTGTGGCACATGGCCAACTTGTTGACTACGTTTCTAATCCAAAAAGTCAATTAAAGACACCTATGAAGTCAAAACAACATCTATGAAGCTTATAGGAAGCTTCCATATCAAATACTATAGAATTAACTTACTTTTACCTACTTTTACTTACTTCCACCTATTTGTATATGTAATTACTAGCTTACATGAATATGTCCATGACATTACCCCCCTTTTTAGGGACGAGTTCCATGAGAAGAGGTCATCATATGTTGAGAAAATCTATGATGCGACAGATTGTATTCGCCACATACTTTGATCTTTGTTCTCTTCGAAGATGATTGATAGGGCCTCTCAACCATCGAAAGTGTCTCATACTAGGGTGGGAAGACCACCCAGTTATTTGATCATTGTTGAGGCCTTCAAAACTTCTTTCGAATAGAACATTTGGAATACCATCAAGAGTTGTTCCTACCTCTAGCAAAATCACCAAACATCAGGAGTTCCTTTCCAAATTGTGATATCAAACGCGTTGTATCTCACCATCTATTCGAAGAAAAACATGTTATTTTTGAAGATCTTCATCTCGATTGCGTCGTCTTGAAGGTTGTGACAATCGTAATGTCTTGTCCGACATGTTAGCAAATGAAGGCTCTTGAGGTAAATTTGTTGGTTGTTGGTTCTCCATCTCCTGAGCGTCACAACTACAAAGAAGCTACGAACAAGGATTGAAAGTAGAATGTTATCTTGCCTAGATGTTATTTCTTTTATAAAAAAGATTTTCATTTTGATTTTGATGGATGTCGTCGATGAAATGCCTCCACCACCTTTGCTGCACTTGTAAGATTCTTTATTGGCTTCCATGTGCATTTATTAATATCATATCCATACCAATGGACAAGATATTCCAATTTATTTCGACGCCACCTTGAATCTAAGACTTCTTCTACTTCAAACTCTTCATTATTGTCTACTTCTATAGGAGGAGGTGGAGCTTGTCATCTTCTTAGTATGTCCATTGTCTTGTATGATTCAAGAAGAGACACCTGGAATACTGGATGGATTTTTATTGACTCCGGTAGATGTAAATAATATGCAACTAGATTGATTTATATAGAAATAGAAAATGGTCCAAGCCTTCGATAGTCCAACTTGTCACAAGAACGAGTGGTCTTGATATTACGATGAAGTAGCTATACCTTATCACCTAAGAAGAATGGTGGTTGTTCCTTGCGATAGACATCCGCATTGATCTTTTATTATTCTTGAGCCTCTTTTAACTGTGCCTTCATCGTTGCATGTAGCTCTGATAAATGAATTGCCAAATCTTTTGCAGCAGGATTATCGACTTTTGAAAAGTTAAAAGTATCAAGTCGTGGATGATAACCATAATTAGCAAAGAAAGGTGTTTGTTTTGTAGAAGAATGTACCGTGTTATTGTAAGCAAACTCTGCCATTGGCAAAAGAGTTGTCCAATCATCTTATTGGTAGTTAATGGTACATCTTAAATATTGCTCCAAAACTTGATTAAAACACTCCGTTTGTCCATCAGTTTGAGGATGGAATGTCGAAGATAGTTTTATATCTACTTTTAGAATCTTGAAAAGAGTCCGCCAAAATCTTGATACAAATTGAGTTCCCCTATCTGATATAATATCTTTGGATAATCCATGATAGCGATAGATATTGTCAAGAAAAAACTTAGCTGTTTTTTCACCTGTGATAGATTTTGTACATGGTACAAAATGTGCCATCTTGGTAAAACGATCTACTATCACGAATATAGAGTCATAAGAACCTGAGATTGGAAGATCCATGATGAAGTCCATAGAAAGAGAAGAACATGGTTGTTTTAGAATGGGTAATGGCTAAAAAAGTCCAAAAGGTCGATGACAAGGAATTTTTGATCTTGAGCAAATATCACATGATTGTACAAAATCTTTGATTGCCTTCTACATTTGAGGCCACCAAAAATTCCTAGATATCAGCTCCCAAGTCTTATTGTATCCAAAATCTCGTGCTGCTGGGAAGTCGTGAAGAGCTTGAAGAATATGTAAACGTGCTTCTCCTTCTGGAACATATAGGTGTCCTTCGAAATAGAGTAGGTTGTTCTTGAATTCAAATTTAGAGTGACCATGAGATTTAGAAGAATTATTCTTGATATCATGACCAAGAGGGTCTAAAGACATACTTAACTAAACTTGCTTAAGAAAAGTTAAATCAACATTCAATATTGATTTTATTGCTCGAAGATGAAATTACTCCGGCTTCAAGAGAACCATTCTTTGTTGCTCAAAAGCTGCATCTCCTTCTTTTGGTGTAAGATAAGAACGTTTAGACAAGACATCGGACAAACCTTATTGTTTTCTTGGGCGATAAGTGATGATGAACTCGAATCTTGATAAAGACATGCTCCAATAAGCTTGATGATGATTTAATACACGTGTTGACATAAAATACTCAAGGTTCTTGTGATCCGTTTAGATGATGACTGGACAAAAAGCGCCTTCTAGATAATAATAACATTCTTGAAAAGAATTTATAATTGCAAGAAGTTCTTTGTCATGGATCTTATAATTGATTTTTGTTGCTGAGAATTTTCTTGAATGAAAGGCTACTGGATGAAATTTATCATCTGTTTCCATTTGTAATAAAACCACACCCAGAGCAAAGTCTAATGCATCTATTTCCATAAAGAATACTTTAGAAAAATCAACACGATACAAGATTGGTGCAGAAACAAATGTTGTCTTTAAAGATTCAAAAGCAACTTCCGCTTCTTGATTACATTGGAATTTGGCTTTACAAGTCAAATGTGTAAGTGGAGCTACAACTCGAGAGAAGTCCTCAATGAAGATCCGATAGTAGTTAGCAAATCCTAAAAATTATTAGACATCTCTTACCGTTTTTGATATCTTCCAATTTATAATAGTTTGAACTTTGTTAGGATCCATCATAACTCCATCATTTGAAATGATATAACCTAAGAAATCGACTTGAGTAGTGTGGAATACATACTTTTCTATCTTGGCATAGAGTCATGCATTTCTTAATTTTTGTAACACACGACGAACATGAAGTTCATGTTCTTCTAGATTCTTAGAATAGATCAAGATGTCGTCTAGATAATAGACCACATAATCGTCCAAAAAATCTCAAATAACATCATTCATTAAATGTTGAAAAGCTATTGGTGCATTTGTAAGTCCAAAAGGCATGAGGTTGTATTTAAAATGTCCATACCTAGTTCGAAATGTAGTCTTCCATTCATCTCCTTCTTTGATGCGTACTAGATTGTATGCTCCTCAGAGATCTATTTTTGTATAGATATTAGCTTGATTCAGCTGATCAAGAAGTCCAGATATTAAAGGTAGTGGATACCTGTTCTTGATGGTAATCTTGTTGAGTCCTCGATAATCAACACATATCTGTAATGTTCCATCTTTTTTCTTCACAAATAGAATTGGAGCTCCTGCCGGAGATTTAGAATGGCGTATGAAATTCTTGGCTAGATTTTCTTCAGTATACTCCTTGAGTTCAGTCAACTCATTTTGTGATAAACTGTAGATTGGTCTGAATGGCGGTTGTGTTCCTTCTTGAATGTCAATTGAGCAATCATAGGGACGATGTTCCGGGAGTGTATCTGCATTCTTTTTTTCGAATACATCTTGAAATTCTTGATATTGGCTTGGAATGCTTCTTGAAGTCTTTCCATTAGGAAAAACAAGTATTGCATAAATAATATATGGTGATTCTTTCATAGCAGCATGCAAGAAAGCTTTTGGACCTATAAACACGGGTTTAATTGAACTAGACTTATGACTCTCTACTTGATTAAATACACTGTTAGTTATACTTTTAGAGAAAGTAAGAGTTTAGGAAATCCAATCTATTTGAAAGTTGTATTTTTCTTACTATGATAAACCTAAAATGATTGGAGTAGAGAGAGATCTAATGATATTAAATACTACAAAGCTATTATGACCATTGATTATTATTTCTATAGGAAGGATTTCATGAGTAATATCTCCAGAAGACAATAGGCGACCATTTATGACTTCTACATGAACATATTTAGTTTTCTTTACTAAAGATATGCTATGTCTTTTAGTAAATTCTTCATCTAAGAAACACGTCAAGGCTCCTAAATTTAACAAGGCAGAGGCTTTGTAATATTTAGGTCCTAAAATAACATTTAATGTAAAACAAAGAGAGGGCTCTGAGGAGAAAATAGGACCTTTAGTAGATGTTGTGTAAGGTTCTAGCCGCACGATCTCTATTATAGTTGGACAAACTCGTTTTCTGACATATTGTCTTCTTTCACAGCCATACTCCTCATTTTGTGATTGCATCATTTCTTTGGACAATATTGAGTAGTGTGCTTGGTTCTCCACAATATAAACATAATCCTTTTTAATGACGACGAGTCTTTTCTTGCTCAGTAAGAGGTTTGATACGTACTGCATCAATTTGTATATCCTCTACTTCCAAATGTATGTGTTAAAGAAGTATTGGTGTTGCCATTGAAGTATAGTAACGTTGAGGTATACTTGTATGGTTCTTAGATCGAAATTCAAAAAGGCGATTGTCGCATTTCACAGCAAAGTCAATTGCTTGACTCAATGTTTGAGAATCAAGTAAGTTGAGCATTAATTTTTTTACCTCATATTGTAATCCATAGAGAAATTGGCTAATAAGTGAAGTATCATTCCACTTGATATCAGTTGCAAGTTGTCAAAATTGTGAAGCATACAACGTTATTGATCGATTGTCTTGTTATAAAATACGGATCTTATTGGTTGCAATTCGAATTGCATCATGTTTTCCATACATGGATAGAAATTCTGCCAGAAAAGCCTCTAGATTATCTAATATTGGATCTCGTTGTTGAAAAAAAGATTAAAACCATAATAGTGCTGAACCTGAAAGAAGCGTACCAATGAATCTAACTTGCGATCCTGGAGTTAGATAGCTAAGGGGTTGAAGTTCAATTATAAGTTGTACTTGATTGATAAATCCTCGAAACTTGGATTTGGTACCATCAAACTTCTCGAGTAGGGCAATTTTTGGTTCTTTAATAATAGAAGGGTGTTCCACCATAGGAGAAAGGACATGATTTGGTGCAGATGTTGAAGCAGCTCCAACTATTTCTATATCTTCACTTCTTGCCAATCTTGTTGCTCCTTGTCGTGATAAATTGAGTTGATGCATTGCAAGCATTAACTCCCTTAATTGCTCTTGTATTTGTACCATTGCACTCTTCATTTCAATAAGTTTTGCCATGATAACACTTAGAAAGGAGAAGATGTCTAATATCGCTCAAGACAAATAGAAGAGAGGACTTGAAAACAAAGAAAATACTAAGGACAATATCAGTTTAGAAGAGGGTAATCCGTAACTTCTAATATGCTTATATCTTATTAAAAAAAAGGGATAATTTACTCTTAATCAAGATTAGACAAAGCTCTGATATTGTAGGTGTACTCTTGTCAATCTGTGAAGGACAAGAACTCGATGAAAAAGCAATTCAAACAAGTCAGCCTTCACTCAAAGAAAGGTAAAAAAATATAAATAAACAAGTATGTATATTGAAAGAGAAACTGGAATGGCTATTACCAAAAGACAAGAAATTTAGAGATCCTTGAAACTAGATTGGAAGCAAAAAAGGAATTGACAAGAGTAAAGAAGGCTTCACTCTTGTCTCTGTATATACTATCTAACTAGGGACTATGTGGCGACGTTCTATAGGACCTTTAATATGTGTTGACTTTGTAGGACACATGCCTTAACTTATAAGGGAAGTTTTTCTACGTGTGGGCCACATAGTTAGCTTAATCTTCAAGCTAACAACATATGTGGCACATGGCCAACTTGTTGACTACGTTTCTAATCCAAAAAGTCAATTAAAGACACCTATGAAGTCAAAGCAGTGTCTATGAAGCTTCTAAAAAGCTTCCATATTAAATACTATAGAATTAACTTACTTTTACGTACTTTTACTTACTTCCACCTATTTGTATATATAATTACTAGCTTACATGAGTATGTCCATGACACAATGTCTTGTCCGCAAGTCAGCAAACAAAGGCTTTTTAGTCAAATTTGTTGTTTGCTGGTTCTCCATCTCTTTTGCGTCACAACTACGAAGAAGCTATAAATAAGGATTGAAAGTAGATTATTATCTTGCCTTGATATTGTTTCTTTTATAAGGAAGATTTTCATCTACATTTTGATGGATGTTGTCGATGGATAACCTCCACCGGCTTTACTTTATTTGTAAGATTTTTTTACAAGCTTCCATGTGCATTCACTAATATCATATCCACGCCAATGGATAAGATATTCTAATTTATTTTGGCACCGCCTTGAATCTAGCACTTCTTTTATTTCAAACTCTTCATTATTCTCCACTTCTATAGGAGGAGGTGGAGCTTATCTTCTTCTTGGTATATCTACTATCTTGAACGCTTCAAAAAGAGACTCGTAGAACATTAGATGGATTTTTATTAACTCCTATAGGTGTAAACGATATGCATGTGGATTGATTTGTATAAAAATAGGAAATAGTCCAAGTCTATGATAGCTCAACTTATCACAAGGACAAGTGGTCTTGATATTACGACAAAGTAATCATACCTTCTCATCCATGTAAAATGGTGGTTGTTCCTATTGATAGACATCTGTATTGAACTTTTCTTAATCTTAAGCTTCTTTTAAATACACCTTCATTGTTGCATGTACCTTTAATAAATGATTTTCTAAATCTTTTGTCATAGGATTACCAGCTTTTGAAAAGTCAAAAGTATCAAGTTGTAGATGATAACCATAATTAGAAAAAAAAGATGTTTATTTTATAGAAAAATGTACCATGTTTATATAAGCAAACTTTGTAAATTACAAAAAAATTGTCCAATCATCGTGTTGGTAGTTGATGGTATATCTTAAATACTGCTCCAAAACTTAATTAACACGCTTCGTTTGTCCATCAATTTGTAGATAGAATACTAAAGATAGTTTTATATCTACTTTTAGAATCTTGTAAAGAGTCCACCAAAATCTTCATACAAACTGAATTCTTCTATCCGATATAATATCTTTGAGTAATCCATGATAGCGATAGATCTTGTCAAAAAAAAGCTTAGCTCTTTCTTCACCTATGATAGATTTTGTACGTAGTACAAAATATACCATCTTGGTAAAACAATCTACTATCACAAATATAGAATCATAAGAACTTGAGATTGAAAGATTCATGATGAAATCCATTGAAAGAGAAGACCATGGTTGTTTTAGGATAGATACTGGTTGAAGAAGTTTGTAAGATTGATGACAAGGAGTTTTTGATTTTGAACAAACGTTGCATAAGTAAAAAAAATCTTTCACATCCTTCCACATTTGTGGACACATAAATCTGTGGATATAAGATCCAAAGTCTTATTGTATGCAAAATATCTTGCTGCTAAAAAGTCATGACATGCTTGAAGAATACATAAGCGTGTTTTTCCTTTTGAAACATATAATCGACCTTCAAAATAGAGTAGGTTGTTTTTGAACTCAAACTTAGAAGTACCTTGGAACTTAAAAAAATGATTCTTAATATTGTGAACAAGAGAATCAAAAGATATACATGATTGGATTTATTTTACAAGGATCAAATCAATTCTTCAATATTGATTTCATTACTCTAAGATGAAAATGCATTAGCTTCAAGAATATTTTTCTTTGCTCATCAAAAGATGCATCTACTTCTTCTGGTACAAGATAAGACATCTAGAAATAGCTTCTGATAGATCTTTTTGTTTTTTGGGTCAATATGTGATCTTGAAATCAAATCTTGATAAGGACATGCTCCAACAAGCTCGGCGATGATTTAAAATATGTGCTAACATGAAGTACTCAAGATTCTTGTGATCTCTATATATTGTGATTAGATTAGAAGCACCTTCTACATGATGACGCCATTCTTAAAATGAATCCACGATTACAAGAAGTTCTTTATAGTGGATTTCATAGTTAATCTTAGTTGCTGAAAAAATTTTGGAATAAAAAGCTATTAGGTGAAGTTTATCATTTGCTCTAATTTGTGATAATACAACATCCAAAGCAAAGTCTGATGCATCTGCTTTCATAAAGAATGCCTTAAAAAAGTTGACACAATACAAGATTGGTGTAAAAATAAGGGCTGACTTCAAAGTTTCAAAAGATGCTTCAGCTTCTTTACTCCATTCAAGTTTGTCTTTGCAAGTCAAACGTGTAAGTGGAGCTGCAACTTGAGAGAAGTCTTTGATGAAGATCTAATAATAGTTGACAAAGTCCAAAAGGTATTGGATATCTTTTACCATTTTTGAAATCTTTCAATCCATAATTATTTGAATTTTCTTAGGATCCATGATAAGTTCATCATTTGAAATGATGTATCCTAAAAAGTTGACTTGTGTAGTATGGAATACACACTTTTTTTAATCTTGACATAGAGTGCTACATCTCTTAATTTTTGTAACACACAATGAATATGAAGTTCATACTTATTTCTATTCTTACAATAGATCAAGATGTCATCCAGATAACATACAAAAAAATCATCTTAAATCTCTCAAAAAACATCATTCATTAGATGTTGAAAAGCTGTCGATGCATTTATAAGTCCAAAAGGCATGACGTTGTATTCAAAATGTAGTCTTTCTTTCATCTCTTTTTTTAATATATAATAGATTGTATGCTTATTGTAGATCTATTTTTGAGTAGATCTTAGCTTGATTCAATTGATTAAAAAGTTCAAATATCAAAGATAGAAGGTACTTATTCTTGATGGTGATCTTGTTGAGTCCTCGATAATCAACACACATCCACAATGATCCATCTTTATTCTTCACAAATGTGATTGGAGTTCCTACTAGTGATTTGGAATGGCATATGAGATTCTTGGCCAGATTCTCTTCAATATGTTCCTTAAGTTCAGTCAATTCATTTTGTGATAAACTATACATTGGTCCAAATGGTGATTGAGCTCCTTCTTGAAGGTCAATTGAACAGCCAAAAGGACAATGTTTAGGAAGAGTATCCATATTCTTCTTTTCAAATATATCTTAAAATTCTTGATATTGGTTGGGAATGCAACTTGAAGTCTTTGCATCATTAGAAACAAGTGTGGCGTAAATGACACAAGGTGATCATTTTTTGTAGCATGCAAGAATGTCACAAATTTAGAATACTACCTGGAAATCTAAACAAGAAGCTCAAGAAGAAATGGCAAGAATTAGATTAATCAGATGAGTACAAGAATAATACTAGAGAGGTGAGCTAGAGCTCCAAGAGGTATGTTGTCAAGATTGAGGATCTCCTTAGTCTTGGCTCCTATATATACTATAAGCTAGGAAGCTTCTCAAGTAGCTTCCACAAATTATGGAGCTTCTTAAGTTGCTTCTACAAATTAGTAAGCTTCTCAAGTAGCTTCCACAAGCTAAGAAGCTTTTCAAGCAGCTTTCATGAGCTAAGAAGCTTTTCAAGAAGCCTCTATGAGCTTGAAAACTTCTCAAGTAGCTTCTACAAACTACAAAGCTTCTCTAGAACCTTCTAAAATCTTCTACAACTTCTTAGTGTATATCCTTGACATCATCCCCCTTTTTAGCTTTGAGGTCTCCAAGAAGCACTCTTATTGTGAGTGAGTACCAACGTAAGAAGTTGAAAATTTGTCGCATAGTATCTGCAATATACTCCAATTGTTGTTCGTACGACAAGTAGTTTATTGGACCTTGTAACCAATGATAGTATCCTATGCCTTTAATTTTTGACCAAACATGAACTTCCATGTCTTCATTGTGAAAATGCCTTACAAACACTCTTTCGGAAAGATCACTATAGGCAGGTTCTACCTCAAATACAATTACTAGTGACATATTATTAGATATTCTCTATTGATTATATGGTATAGGTGGTTCTTCATCTCGGAATTGTCATCGTAAAATACTCGGTTGAGAAGACATGACTGGTATGGTATCTATCTCTTGACTATTCATATCAGATCGAAAAAATAAGTACTAAATATGGAAGAATGGGCTCGAGTTACAAATTTATAGTCTTTAACTATGTCTTTTAGAGGTTCCTTCTCTCCTTTTTTTGTAAAGCCAAGGATTAAGAGGTTTCAATGAGAAGGGACTTCACTGAAAAACTTTCATCGAAAGGACTTAGGTTTCTGAGGATAGTATTGATGAAACTCTTGTACCTTTTACGACTCATTGATAAGATTTTTTGTTAGTTTCTATGTGCGCTCATTGATATCATAGCCGCTCCAATGCACTAGGTACTCCATTTTCTTCCACTTATGCCACAAATCTACTACCTTTTCTACTTCATATTTTTCATGGTTCTCAATTTCAATAGTAGGTGGCAGACATTTCACTCTTTCAAGAAAAGACAACTCTCGATAAGGCTCCAACAAAGAAACATGAAAGATTGGGTGTACCTTCATAACAGCCGATAATCCTAGATGGTTCGCCACTGGATTGATTTGCTTCTAGATGATAAATGGTTCCAATCTCAAGTAGTCCAACTTATCACATGGTCACTTTATCTTGATATTTCGTCGAAGCAGCCATATTTTATTTCTAATTTTGAAAGTAGATACTTGATTCTAAAATTTATCTGTAGACGCCTTGTAAGCTTCTTCGGTGGTTTGCAATTGAAGCTTTAACATAGTTTGAAGCTCCGATAGTTGTTTCCAAATTCTTCAACTGTCGGGTTGTTATTAATTGATGGAATAAATAAATCAAGCTTCAGATGATACCAATAGTTGGAAAAGAATGGTGTTTGTTAAATCGACGCATGAAGGGTGTTATATGGAAACTTGGCTAACGATAGATATGCAGTCCAATCATCTTGCTGATAGTTGATACTGCATCGTAAATACTGTTCTAAAGTTTGATTCACTCGTTGTCATGATGTAACATGGAAAACAAGTGAAAGGGTGAAGAAAATATCATGTTTTGAGGATCTCACTTCAAAAATATTATAGCAAATTATCTTGGAAAAATAAATATTAGTCAAAGAGTAAAAAAATTAAAGATGCTAATGCTACCTATTTACAAATTATGCTTCTATTTACTTTGTAAGGCCATAAATAAGGCAAAACAAGGTAGATTAGAAAAATAAAGAATATAGGCATATATAAAGAAGAGTTAGGAGTGCAAATTAGTAAAAATTACCTCAAGAAGATGAAAGTTGATACCCAAAGAGGACCGGTTATGAACCTGAGTCGAAATCAGACCTTGAGGCACAAAACCACACTCTGACAATGACTCAAGGATTCTTTGGAAAGATCGGAGAGCCAAATTGGAGAGAAAACTTAAGGAGGGATATTTGAGAGGTGATTTCGTATCATTTGGATTAGTATTGGATTTTTGAGGGATTTTCAAAGCGAGTGATGTTCTCTGTGAATTCAGATCTTTGAGAAATAAAACTAGTTTACAAATGTTTGGATTTTATGTCTTTAGTAGCACTTTTACGGGTGAAAATTTAGAGACTTATAGGTATGCTTTTTTTAATGTGTGTAAGAGATTTGAGGCTAATCGAATGGCTAGATCGATGCATATGAAGATTTTTGTAGGCTAAGGTTTTAGGATTTAGGGTTTTGATGACCAGTAAGGTTTTCTTAGATATCTAGCAATTTGCTAGTTGGATTAGAGACATTTTTGGTTTTATCAATAGAAGACTTGATTTCTTATATGCTAGTAAAATTTAGAAGAAATCAAACTGTGGAAAAGAAAAATATTAGCGCTGGAAGTTGGCATCAAGATTAGAGAAGGAAGGACCAGCCGACATCCGAGCAAAATTTTGAGGTCATCGACTAATTGTTAAATGCAATTTTCTTCAAAATTTGTGTGCTGGTTTCTAACTTAACTCTAAGAAGTATGCAAATTTTAAATTAGAATCAACGGTTCAGTCTTTAATTATTTAATATTCAAATCTGTGATTAGGGTTTGGTTTGGATTAGGATTTGATTAAGGTTTAGAGTTAGGATTTGTTAGGATTAGGGTATGGTTGAGGATTTGGTTTAGGATTTAGGATTTAGTATTTAGTTTAGGATTTGATTTAAGATTTAGGATTTAGGGTTCGATTTAGGATTTGGTTAGAAATTGATTTAAGGTTTAGGATTTGATTAAGGTTTGATTACGATTTGGTTTAGGATTAAGGATTTATCTAGGATTTGATTAAGATTGGATTAAGATTAGGATTTGATTAGAATTTAAGATTCTATTAGATTTTTGTTAGGATTAAACTAAGTTTTTTTTAATATTCTTTTATATTTCTTTAGGATTTCTTTGTATTTCTTTTATAACTTCAATAAAACTTAATTGAGCTTGCTTAATGTTTGATTATGATTTTTAACGTTTAATTGTAAATTCTCTATAATCCTATTAGATTATTGTGATTGCTCGTTTTACTTATTCTGGAAGAAATCTCCCAGAATAAATCCGTATAGGGGGATTCGAACACAGGGAATGATTAGTTGTTTAAGCGTTCACATTAGGGTCACACAATCAATTACCTCCTGAATGTATCGTCTCTATTTTCAATATCTGAACACATAAAGAAACTATAATCTCCTCCTTCACCTTATCGATCTCTTCCTTAAAGTCATACCAATAACAACACATCCAATTTTTGAAGGTTCAAAAGCAATAGCCTTTCAATGCATACTTAATATATTTCTAAATTTCATTTTTTCAACAGGCAATACGAAATTTGTAGATCCTATTTTCAACTCATTGAGTGTCTTCTTAGTAAACTTTTGGCAAATTTATTTAGGATCCCGTAAGCCCTTCTCTTTCAAAGCTTGTTGAACTTGATGATTGGAATCACTAGATAATGGTATAGCTACAGGTTTTATTTTCCTCTCCAGAGTCTTGTACCTAGTTTCAACTTGGACATCATAATCTTGAAATGCTTGTATAGCTGAGTAGAACTCTTTTGAATGTACTTGTACAATTTGATCTTCAATTTTTTATTCAACCTCTAAAAGTCCTTCCATAAAATCTTCTAAACCAGTCTCCATATATACACCTATTATCTTATCATCTCCATCAAGCACATCCACTCTTTTTAGCTCTTTTTCAGATTTTTGCACAACTTTTTTCTCCCACTTTGGTAGATCATTAAATTGTGTATAAATAGTAAATCTATTCTTAGTTAATTCTACAATACATGTACAAAAGGTATTTTTTTTTTCATGCGAGAGTACATTCTTTGATGTACTACTACATTTCCGCTTTATAGTGGTACCCTGCAAAAATCCATAAACTCTTCACTAACCTTTAGTAATAAATCACTTCATAAATAATCCTGAATGCATTCATGGTTTGTAGGTATTATTAAAAATTGCACTGCCCTTTTTCTATCTTAACTTCTAATACGGTGTCGTATTACGTGCTTTCCTGATCGAGAATGTGCCGCGCGTCTGGCTGTAGAAGGTAGTATGGAGATTCGTCGATAGTCAAGCAGTCTATCAGTTTTGACTGTTGGAATATAAACGACTGCAACAATGTACCGTAAATCTATACGGATGTTCTTCGACTGCTTGTCAAAGTCCTTTTTGCCCCAGCCGGTAGGTCTCTAGACGTTACAGAGAACCCCGAACAACTCAAACTGTTAATCTTCAATACCGCTTTGTACTTATGATCTTGTATACACTGACTCTCTTGTTAGATTAACCCAATAAATTTCATTCACTCCGCATACTCAATCCTATAGACGCCCTTTTAATCCTTCAATTACAGACATAATTCGACTTCACAAAACAGTCAAGAGTATTCAAACCCACTTCATTAAAAATCTCGATTCACCATTACAATACTGACTTCAGCAGCGATTGCCTCAGCCTTCCTAAAACTCTACGAAGAAGAAAAATCCAAATTCTCTGTCTTTCCTTCCACGACCCGAAGCATGAAGCTCCTCTCTCTAATCCCTTTGATCTTCAAAAACCTCCAATGAAAACCGAACTAGTAACCTTACAAAAGCTTGAAACTAGCTCCCCTCGATTCCCAGAGAAAAAAAAAAAAAAAAAAAAACCCCCCTTCAAAACTATATCCCCCCTAACCTTATCCTCTGAATTTTTTCAATCTTCCGTCTTAGATCCAGAATTGGCTCCCACCGTCAAGCTTGGATCTAAAATTGGCTCTCGCCGTCAGAGCTTTTTCCTCCACTTTTACCTTTAAGAAATCCATTTACCGAAAATAACATTCCTTGAAACGACACAGAGAACAGGACAGCCCGAAACAGAATCGAAACCCCGTAATCGGGACCACATTGAGTCGCCCGACCAATTCAGGTCCCATATTGGGTAAGATGCCCATAATAACCGGGATGTTCCCGTAATTGGGTCTGCATTGGGTTGCCCGGCCAATTCAGGTCTCATATTGGGTAAGAGGACCCATATTGGATTCTCGAAATTGGATCCAATTGGCTCTTCGAACCCGTCATGTGAATTGGTCCTTCTCTTCCTGCTGACTCCCGTTATTGGAATTGAATGGAGCATTTCAGTATGCCCCGAATGATTGTAACGGGGTGACTGAACCTGGCCACTCAGTATTTGTACAGGAGTTGGTCGATGCTCCCAATATTCGAGGTAACTGAATATAAATAAAATTCTTCTTTCTTTTTTATTTCCACTGTATACTCGTGTTACAACACGACATCCACCCCCTCTGAACCTGTGCATCCTCCGGTATGCACCAATTCATATAATTGCTGTTTGATTCAGAATATATCCTCTATGTCTTTGTCCAATTCGTCTTCGTCACCTTCATTATCCAAATCACTTTCATCTTCTTGCTGCGGAATCTCTATACCTTCATTAAGGTCTTCCATATTCATCTCTGCGTATCTTTGTTTAAATATTTTTACTCGCTTCCCTACAATTGGTATTTTCAATTTTGTACCATCTATCTCCCGTAATGAGTAAGTCGCATTATCATGAACAGTTGTTACTACATATGGTCGAAACCAATGTTTTGAGAATTTCCGCAAAGTACTATGTTGATTATCCAGAATATTGTCATAAACAAGTACCCAGTCACCTTCCTCGATTGCTTTTGGTCTCAATCGATGTTGCTTATCGAATCGCACCTTGTTTTGTAACCTTGCTCTTTTTAACCTTCTCAATGCTATCTAGACATCTTTCGTTCTTTGCTCCAATTGTCGAATCCTAATAGCCAGAAGTTCTTCTCTTGTCAATCCATCTTCCCATGGTAGCATACTCCAAGTAAGTACCTTTTCTTCAATCGGCATAATTGGTTTTCGACCTGTCATAAGTTCTACTGGCATATATCCTGTCATCGAGCTATGTGTTGTTCGATCAGCCCATAATGCAAATGTCAAAAGCCGTGGCCACTCTTTAACTTTCCCATTACAAGCTTTAACCAATGCTTTCACAATCGGTGGGTGACCACGTTCGCTTTTTGTATTCCCTTCTGGATTATAAGCAGTAGTCAGTGATAGTTTAACTCCACATCTTTCAAAGAACTTACGAGCTTCTTGTGCATTTAATTCTCCACGATCTGCAGTGATTTTTCCTATGCACCCGTAACGGCAAATGACATCTTCAAGCAAAAACCTACAAATTCCCTCTGTAGATTTTGTCCTCAATGCTTTTCTTTCTACTTGATTTGATAAATCTTCACGAGCTAAAACTAAATATCTCATCTACCATAACCCAACTGGCATAATAACCAAATCAACAACCCATTTAAAATGAATAGCCAGAGGATACGTAGGATGAAGACCATCTCGATGTCAGATATTAAAATACGATTGACAGATTTCACATGACTCTACAAATGAGAGCACATCTCGATACATATTTTTCTACCAATATCGTTCCTTGAGTTTAGCAAAAGTAGCCCAGATTCCTCTATGCCCTGCCTATAAACTATCATGAAACCCCTTTAATAATTTTAGTCTTTCTTCCTTTTTGCCTATCACTTGTTGTGGCATCCCAATTCCTTTCTTCGGTCTCTTCCATAAGAATCCATCTTGAAGTAAAAATCCATATGCTTTTTTTCTTATTTGTTTGAATTTTTCTGTAGACCAATTCCCCTGCTTAGTCAAGGTATTCAAATAATGACCAACATCCAATAATTCCCCTTCAAAAGATTCTTCAAGAAATAGCTTGTCTTCTCTGTTGAGATTTGATATTGAATAGAATTTCAATCCGACATCATCAATGTCTTCAACCATTTCATCCTCCCTCTCGTATCTTGCTCGAGATAGCATGTTTGCTACTAAATTGTCCTTCCCAGTAATATGCTTAAATTCTAGATTTAGTGACTTAATATAAGCAATCCATCTCAACATTGCAATATCTGGCGTTGAACAGTTAATAATCATTCCAAGCAATGGCAAGCAATCTGTTTCAATTACTACTACTGCCCCAATCAAATAGTCCTTTTCAGCTTTCATAGCCGAAACAACTCCCCAAAGTTCTCTTTTGACTTGCGAATATCCACGCTGACGAATACTTAAAACTTTAGCCCCAAATCGAACTGCAAATCTACTCCCATTTGAATCATCTTGATCCACAGCCCATCCAATGGCAATTGGACTAGCCTCCACAGTAAGAATCACTGGTCAATTGCACTTATAATCAACCTTCCTCAATATTGGAGGTGACATCAATAATTTCTTCAATCTTTGTATTGCCTGAATATGCCTTTTTTTCCATTCAAATCGGTAATCCTTGCATAACAGTTCATATAATGGATCCGCTATGTGAGCATAATGAGGGATCCAGATTCGATAAAATACACATGCACCCAAAAACCTGCGAACCTCTGTTAATGAATCACAATCCTCTTTCATCCTTCCAATTGCATCAACTTTAGTCAGATCTGATTTTCTTCCGTAAGATCCACATAAATGTCCAACAATTACAACCTCTCGTACTCCAAATACGGACTTCATATCCGATAATGTAAGATGAACTTCTCCAAGCCGAGTTAAAATCTTTTCACAATCTTGTATATGATCAACAACATATCTGCGACACCCCCTCGTATCTAAAGTTTCATACTTGTCTCTTTCTCTGCACCCTTTTATAGGAACATCATCCAGAAAAGACATAGTCTTTTCCGGAATAAAATCTCTCAATACCTTATTCATCCCATTCATCATATGCGCAATTGAGTTGGTCGTGCCTTGAGGAAGAGTGCACATTCTAACCAACCCAAGCGGTGTCCTCATCGTTGTCATATCTCTACTTCCTTCGGTAAGTTGAAATTGATCATAACCTGAATACAAATCACCCATTGAATAGATCGCCCTTCCAGCAAATGAAGGTTCCAATATTTTCATCTTTATCTTTTCTTTCAATAGTTCTACCAATTTAGGTAAATGTGCCCTCGGTATTGGAATCGGTCTTAGATTCCAAGGTACATGCGGTACAGTGAAGATAACCATAGGTGTTATAATATTTAGATCCACACACCCAATTTCATGAGATTCGAAGGCAAACGATCTACCTTGTTTAGCCAACATCTTTTTGAAGCAAGTAATTTCCTCTGGCAATAAAGAACCATCAGAACCAATCTCCAATTCTTCAAAAGTCTCTTTAGTAAACTGATGTCCAATACTCATTGGATCTCTTAAACTTGCTTCTTTTGATGCTTCTCCCATTTGTTCTTTAGAATCCTCTGGTAATGGTCCGGCAACAGGCTTTACCTTCTTATCTGCCGTTTTATATCTCGTCTCTACTGTGACTTCTGGTGCTTGAAAAGATTCAAGCATGGTATAAACCTCTCTCGAATGAATCTCAACAATCTTATCATTATCCCCTAACCTAATAGATGTAATCAATTCCAATGAATCTTCCAGCCCATTTTCTTCATAAACACCCAAAATCCTCTCATCATCTTGCAATGTACCTATCTTGTATAATTGTCCTTCAATATTATATAATCTTTTTCTTTCTTTTCTTTTAAAATCATCAACTTTCTTATACATAATATTTCCATTCTCCAATATACCAATAAAACTCGCATCAAAGGCACCTTCATCTCGCGAGAGTACCTCCTCTTTTGTACCTCCATAATCTCGCTTTACAGTGGTACCTCCCCAAAATCCTTAAATCCTTCAACAATCTTTGGCAATGGTTTCTCCCTCAACCTATCTCGATTCCGTTCATGGTTAGGAGGTACTGTTAGAAATTGTACAGCTTTCCTCCCATCTTCGCTCCGTACCCTTGCATAAGCACAACCATCGTCAAGTACTTTTGTTTCCATCCGTGTTGCCGTAATATAAGGTTGTCCTAAAATCAACGAATAAGATGTTGTATCTTGAATGAAGAAATGTTGCTCCGTTGCAACATCTCTAATCCGAATTTTGACATCTAGACAAGCTCTATATAATTCGCCCCGTATGTTATTAGCTGCTCGTATTGCCTATCCATGTTCCATATCAATTGGCCATTTTTGCTTCTTATAAAGATCTTTAGACATGAGATTTATTTCAGAACCATGGTCGACCAAAGCAACTATTGGTTCTTCTATTCCTCCTACCTTCACCAATACCTCAGTAGTTGCCCTTACCTAATGCTTTCGAGTATAATGGCTCAAAGTTTCCATTTCCTTGTCACTAGAATCTTCAAAACGTACTCGCTGATTATACCCATTCTTTTCATTTGTTGGTTGCTTGTAACCAATATCAACCTCTTCTTCATCTCTACATATTCTTGCATCAATAGTATGACTCATTCCAGTTTCACCCATTAATTGCGTCTTTCGCTTAATGCTGTCAATGATAATATCATGAAACTCCTTCTTTGCAATTTTCAAGACTTCTTTCAATGTGAATTCCATCTTAGCGTTTAATATACGTTCTTCCAACACCCCTTTCAAATTTGTTGCCGCTTCAATGTCAGAAAGTAGCTTATAAGCAATTGATTTGCCCTTATCTTTTGTCTCCGTTGTTTTTTCTCCCAATGATGCTGAGGTATCCTTTACAGGCAATTCTTGTGAAGCTGCCTCCCGAGCCTTGTCTCCTCGAGTTTGCCTCTTAAAAGAATTTCCTTCTCTAGTATCATCAAAATTTCCTCGTCTTTTTTCTTCCATCAAAGCTTCATGTTGGCTCTTAGCAATATATGCATGAACTAAAAGAGACTCAACAGGATCCTCCCAATCTGTTCTACCTCGTATTGTAGCTGCAGTTCTCAATAACGCTTCTTGAGGTAATTTCCCTTCTTGCATTGTAGAAACGGCAAAAGCCCAAAACTCACTAGTTTCCGTACTTCCACCAATTTCATCATCTACTCTAGCACCATAACTTGCACTTTCTCGTGCTACTATTTCATGCTCCTTTAAGTAATCTTGAACCAATGCTCTCATTCCTCCCTTGCCAAAATTGGTTTGAAGAAGATCCTCCCTATCTTTCAATGCTATCTTCCCATCTTTCCAGCAAATAATTCCCTGCCGTATCATATTATTAAATTCATTGCAATCTTTTCTAGTGTGTGAAGCATCATCACACCAAATGCATCTTTGTACATATCCTTGTTTTGAAACATTCTTCGAATTGTTTGTAGAAGTATTCTCTTCAAGTCTTGCCAATTTGATTTGAAGATCTCGCATTTCTCTTATAATTTCTTCCAAACCCATATCTGCTTTCTTTGACAAGGATGTCGAAGGTTGAACTATAGGCATTATTGGTGGTGTTGTACGTACTGGAGCTTTGGGTGCTTGTACTGTTTTTGGAATATTGCTCCTATCCTTCCTCCTTTCTTTTTTTGTAAGCAACCCCACCGCATCTTCAACGTTCTTCCACTTCGTTGTCAATCCTTCATCTTCTTCTTTGTCTTCAAGAAGGGGTTCTAATTTTTCTTGCAATTCTCCATTAGCAGCTTGAAGAAATAGATCAACTTTGTTCGGCTCCAATGTCAATTTTTCTACCTTCGATAATTGAGAGTACTGCCTCTCAAATTCCCTTAGTAGCTCTGTTGCTTGCAAATTCTTATTGGGCCGTTCAATCCATCCCAGAAACAGCTTCTTAGTAACGCGATCAGCATCTTCTAAGAAATATTCGTCTTTCAATGCATGTGAAAAATCCTCCCATGAATTCCCATAACGATCCGTAATCGATGTAATGTGGTCTCTTATCTCTGATATCGTGGCAAGTCCAAATAGTGCAACCATTTTCTTCTTAGAAACCCGATTTAATTCCATTTCACGAACATAACATCTTAAATACCTTGAAATATTCCTCCCATCAAATTGATCAATTTTATTGACCACTGCTTGCAATGCTTTGGTTGCCAAAGCTTCCTTTCGATCATTGCTTTGTTGTTGCTGCATTGACAATGAGAAGGCTTGAAACAAACTAACAATAGACGGATCCATGTGCATACCTTGTCTTTTAGAAGACTCCCCACCAAAAACTCCTCCCAAAAATCCTTCAAAATTTTTATTTTCGTTTTCCATAAAATAAAAATAAAATCAACCAAAATCCAATACCTTCTACCTCAAGCTTTCACGTCGGGTTCACCACTTTTTGTCGTATTATGTGCTTTCCTGCTCGAGAACGCGCCGGGCGTCTGGCTGTAGAAGGTAGTATGGAGATTCGTCGATAGTCAAGCAGTCTATCAGTTTTGACTGCTGGAATATAAACGACTGCAACAATGTACCGTAAATCTATACGGATGTTCTTCGACTGCTTGTCAAAGTCCTTTTTGCCCCAGCCGGTAGGTCTCTAGACGTTACAGAGAACCCCGAACAACTCAAACTGTTAATCTTCAATACCGCTTTGTACTTACGATCTTGTATCCACTAACTGTCTTATTAGATTAACCCAATAAATTTCATTCACTCAGCATACTCAATCCTATAGACGCCCTTTTAATCTTTCAAATACAGACGTAACTCGATTTCACAAAAGAGTCAAGAGTATTCAAACCCACTTCATTAAAAATCTCAATTCACCATTACAATACTGACTTCAGCAGCGATTGCCTCAGCCTTCCTAAAACTCTACGAAGAAGAAAAATCCAAATTCTCTGTCTTTCCTTCCACGACCCGAAGCATGAAGCTCCTCTCTCTAATCCCTTTGATCTTCAAAAACCTCCAATGAAAACCGAACTAGTAACCTTGCAAAAGCTTGAAACTAGCTCCCCTCGATTCCCAGAGAAAAAAAAAAAAAAAAAAACCCCCCTTCAAAACTATATCCTCTCTAACCTTATCCTCTGAATTTTTTCAATCTTCCATCTTAGATCCAGAATTGGCTCCCACCGTCAAGCTTGGATCTAAAATTGGCTCTCACCGTCAGAGCTTTTTCCTCCACTTTTACCTTTAAGAAATCCATTTACCGAAAACAACATTCCCTGAAACGACACAGAGAACAGGACAGCCCGAAACAGAATCGAAACCCCGTAATCGGGACCACATTGAGTCGCCCAACCAATTCAGGTTCCATATTGGGTAAGATGCCCGTAATAACCTGGATGTTCCCGTAATTGGGTCTGCATTGGGTTGCCCGGCCAATTCAGGTCTCATATTGGGTAAGAGGACCCATATTGGATTCTCGAAATTGGATCCAATTGGCTCTTCGAACCCGTCATGTGAATTGGTCCTTCTCTTCCTGCTGACTCCCGTTATTGGAATTGAATGGAGCATTTCAGTATGCCCCGAATGATTGTAACGGGGTGACTGAACCTGGCCACTCAGTATTTGTACAGGAGTTGGTCGATGCTCCCAATATTCGAAGTAACTGAATATTAATAAAATTCTCCTTTCTTTTTATTTTCACTGTATACTCGTGTTACAACACGACAACGGGCACATGCTGATCCATCATCCAAAACTTTGGTCTCCACCTTTATAACTATAATATATGATTGACTAAGAATCACTGGGTATGAAGTAGTGTCTTGAACAAAAAAAATTTGTTCTGTAGTCACATCTCCAACTTTTACCTTCACATTGGGGCAAGCACCATAAAGATCTCCTCGTGTATTATTTGCTCTCCAAATCACTCATCCATGGTTAATATCAATGGGCCACCTTCCACGTTTATAGACTTCTTTTGACATAATATTAATTTCAAATCCATGGTCAATGAGAGAAATTACTGGTTCTACCAAGTATTTTTACTAAACTCTCTATGTTGGCTCTTGCCCAATATCCCTTGGTATAGTGTCCAGGGCCCTTGTCATCATCCTTATATTCATCCAAATCAATTTGTCTCTTTTTATTGATATAACATTGTGCCAATTTATATTCCTCTTCTTCAATCAAGATTGTATCTAAAGCATTAGATATAGCAGATTTCCTTGTCAACTGCCTCTTTCGCTTAATAGTGTCTATGATGACTTCATAAAATTCTTTCTTTGTAATGCCTAAAATTTCTCGTAGAGTAAATTCAATTTTGGCATTTAATAATGTTTCTTCCAATACTCCTTTCAAATCTGTGGCTGCCTCAATATTTGATTGAAGCTTATAAGTAACATGCTTACTCTTCCCTTTGTCTTTATCAACCTCCATCCTTTGTTCCTATTTATCTTTTGGTAATGGTGCTTTTCCAAGGTGCGATGTCAATGTCCCAGCCCTGGATAGTCTATTAGCCTGTGGTATAGGTATTTCTTTATTTTGTGTTGTTTCTGCATGCCTTTGAGATCTCCTCTTGTTTGTTGGCTCTTCAAAATTTTCTTCTATTTCATTTCTTCTCCTTTTTACTTCCATTAAAGCTTTATGTTGGGACTTTGCCAAATAAGCATGTATTGATATAGTATCTACATGGTCATCCCATCCTATAGCATTTCTAATTATTGTGGCAGTATTAAGTAATTCTTGCCTTATTATTTTTTCTTTATTCATGCTGATAATAGCATGGTTCCATAGATCCCCTGTGTTTACATGCTTATCAAAAACATCCTCCTTCTCCCTTACAGCCTCAATACTATAAGTAATAGTTTTTCTTGTTGCCATAGCCTATTGAGATAAATGCTCTTCTAAAACCTTTTTCATCCCTCCTTTTCCAAACTTGGTTTTGGGAAACACACGTATATCTCGCAACGCAATTTTTCCATCCTTCCATAAAATTACTCCCTCTCACAGAATATGAGCAAAATCTCCACACTCCCTTTGAGGATGCTCCATACTATTGTACCAAATACATCGTTGTATATATCCTAGCTTTGATATAGATTTTTTCTCATGTTATCCTTCTTTCTCCTCTAGCTTTGCTAATATGATTTGTAAGTCTTTCATTCTTTTTACCAACTCATCAATTGCATCTTTTTGTGGTATAACTATAGATATAGGAATTGGAATAGTACTTACTGGTATAGCAGGTTTTGCCAATTGCCTATAACGTATTATAATTGATAGAGATCTAGTTTCTTGTCTCATTACCACCTTACTCCTCTAGTATTCACTTTTAGCGAGTATGCCCACAACTTCAGAGACTTTCTTCCAATTAGTAGTAAGTCCATTGTCCTCTGTATTATCCTCTAATAATAATTCCAATTTCTTTTGTAAATCATTGCTAGTTGATTGAATAAATAACTCTACCTTATCATTTTCAAGTATGAGCTTTTCCACTTCAGTCAATTGAAGAAATTGTCTTTTAAATTCTCAAAATAACTTTGTTGCAACCAACCTCTTATTGGATTTATTGACCCATTCTATAAACGATTTTCTTGTCACCCTTTTTGCATCTTTTAAAGAATACTCTTCTTTTAACTGAAGGATAAAATCCTCCCATTTCTCTCCATGAGTTTTAATAATGTCCTTAATATGCTCATGAGGCTCTAATACAACTGCAAGCTCAAATGTAAGGATCATATCTTTCTCCAGTACTTTATTGAGCTCCATCTCCCAAGAATAATACTTAAGATACTTGGAAATATCTCTTCCATCAAATTGATCCAAAAATCCAATAACAAATTGTAAGGCTTTAGTGGCAATTGCCTCCTTGCGTTCCACTGCTTGCTATTGTTGCGTACAAAGTGTAAATGCTTGAAATATTTCAGTTGTACTAGGATCAAGTTACAATGGATATTCTCCAATGTAATTCCTACTACCACTTCTTTCTCCACCTTCCATGATAGAAAACCAAAAATATTTCTTCAAAACTCTCTACCTAAGAAGTATTCACATCAAGTTCACCAGATCTATCGTATGGCATGATTTGCTATCTGGAAATATACTAAGTATTTAGCTATAGAGAGTGTAGCTTAAACCTTTATATGATTCTTGTCTTAGCTTCCAAAACTCCTTTATTTTTGTATAAAACTCCAAATATAACAAAATCCCTTCAAAAAGTATTTTTTCCACGAAGGGTTTTCTTGCCCCAAACTTTAGAAAATCATAACTATTGATCTAACCATTCAATTTATGTCAAATTTACAAGATAGGTAGAATTCATCCTTAACTTTTATCACAATAGAAATCAACTACAAATTCACTCCCAATCTTTTCACATCTAAGAAACCCTAGTAGGCACTCTAAACCCTAATTTATAAGCATCCAAAAAACTATTTTCCTTATATCTCAAAAATCCAAACTCCAAATTCTACAAAACTTATTTAAAAAGATTTATAATAAGATTATACACAATCTTGGAAATTTTGAGCCAAAACCTCATCAAATTGTCTAAGATATAGCTCAAATCACAAGCACAAGTAAATCGGGCTACTTACACCCTTAGATTCCAAGTGCTGACTTCAAAATGCAATAACTCCTTCATTTCAACTTCGAATCCAGTAAGCAATATGTGAAAAGTATAGCTGCAAAAGTGTTCTCTTCAACTCTAGTCATTGATCCTCAATTTCTATCCGTACGCGTGCGTTATGCTCAAAAGAGTGATAGTAGGTCCAAAACTAACACCTTAACTTTGAGCGCCTCTAACTTCTTCATAAAAACCCCAAATGACACAAAACTTATACCAAAACCATAGCTAAAAACCTAAAACTTCTGTTTTAGCCTTCAAAACTCGAATGGCTCTGAAAAACTAATCTTCATCCCTAATATGGCTTCGGGCAGCCTCCTCAAAGCCCATTGGTCATGATTTTTGACCAATAGGAATGGAGATTTTTATAATTCATCTCCATTCATCTATATTGGTGCCCTAATTACTCCTTTTGCTACCAAAATCCTTCTTCAATCCTTTTTTTTATAAGATTTATATAATTTATGCTCTAAACACCAAAGAAAAGAACCAAAAGAAGTTTTCAAAGGTCACCAATGTCTAACAAAGGTAACTCTAAATATTTAGAAGTTACTATGAACTAAACCAATCTTAAAAGCCACTATCAAAAAGGAAATTAAAGTTATACAAATTCTATAGTAGTCTTTTAAAACAACCTCTTCTCAAGATTATAACCAAATTATAATCTACAACCAACTAAAATCTACTAATATAGCTCTTACCATGTTACTTAATAAATTATATATTAAGTACATAATTACATTATTTTCATATAATAGCCAAACCACAACATGACAGTGGTGTCTAAATAGAAGGCCTTTGCAAAGTCCAGATGTACTAAGATTGGAGCCATAGTAAATGCCGTCTTAAGATCTTGAAATGCTTTTTTTGCTAGAGGTCCCCATTCGAGCTTATCTTTACATGTCAACCGAGTGAGCGGAGCAGCAACTTAAGAATAATTCTTGATGAAGATCTGATAGAAGTTAGGAAAGCTAAGAAAGTATTGTTTATCTTTAATCGCCTTTGAAACTTCCCATGATACGATTGCTTCCACCTTCTTAGGGTCCACCTTCAAGCCATCCGTAGTTGCAATGAATCCCAAAAATTCTATCTCAATTTGGTTAAATAAACACTTCTCCAACTTGAGGTAAAGTCCTCGCTTGCAAAGTTTTTTAAAGACAAGACAAACGTATTTCTCATGCTCTCCTATATTCTTGGAAATATCAAAATATCATTTAGATAGATGACAACAAAATCATGAAGGTACTCCCGAAAGATGTTATTCATCATATGTTGAAAGACCGCCGGAGCATCGGTAAGACCGAAAAGCATGACATTATATTCAAAATGGCCATACCTTGTACGAAAAGTTGTCTTTCATTTGTCTCCTTCTTTGATTTGTACGAGGTTGTAAGCTCCCCTTAGATCAATCTTTGTAAAGATCCTTGCATGCCTAAGTTACTCTAGAAGACCTAATATCAAGGATAATGGTTAACGATTCTTCTTTGTCACCTTGTTGAGACTTCAATAATCCATGCACATTTGCAGCGAGCCATCTTTCTTCTTCATAAATAAGATTGATACCCCAGTTGGCGACTTTGAATGATGAATGAAGTTCTTGGCTACATTCTTGTCAATATACTTTTGCAACTCTGCTAACTCCTTCTGCGATAAATTGTAGATTGGGTCGAAAGATGGTTGTGCTCTTTCTTATAAGTCTATGGCACAATCATATGGTTGATGCTCTAGTAGCATGTCGACATTCTTTTTTTAAAACACATCTTTAAAATCTTTATATTACTTTAGTATATTTGCTGTCAAAATCTTCTCTCCGCTAGTTGGAGTCGCATAAATGATAAATGGTGTGTCTTCTTTGGACAATGTTACAAATACTCTTGTTCCAATAAATAAGGATTTTTTGATTCAGAATCTTTTAACAAGCTTACTTTCGACATGGTTCATAGAAAATATCATCTTTCATAATCTCCAATCTATGGATGGATTATGTATTTTTAACCAAGAAAGACCAAGAATAACAAGGTTTGATGGGGTTCTAATAATATTGAAAATAATATAACTACTATGGTCTTTAAATATCACCTCTATAGGTTCTGATTCATGGGTGATACTTCTAAACAATAAAGATTATCCATCTATTACTTCTACGTGAACGGATTTAGATTTTTGTACTAGGAGAATCTCGTGACGCTTAGCAAATTCTTCGTCTAAGAAGCAAGCAGATGCTCCCAAATCTAATAACGCTAAGCTTTTTAGTTTTTGAGAGCCAAAAGATAGAGGAATAGTAAAGCAATTGGCATGTTGAACAGAAAGAGAGGAACATGATTGTTATTATGGTATTAAATTGTCCAACCGTACAGTCCCTATTGTAGCTTGACATCTTCGTTTTCTTGAACAAACATGCTTGTGGTCCTGACAATATGTCGATTTTGCTTCTTGGGACAGTTTTCAACTCTGTGGCATTCTTCACCACAATACAAGCATAGTTCTTCATCCATATGCTGTTTTTTTTTTTTCTAGAGTTAGAGATTTGACACATACCAAGTCAATTTACATGTCTTCTACCTCTCGATGTGAATTCAGGCTGCTTGCTAACATAGTTGAAGCATGGTGAGCCATATGTTGTCTTGAGCGTTAATCTTGGTGACGTTGGAACAGATAGTTATCGTACTTCAGAGCTTTGCTAATGGCTTTGTTGAGCGTTTGTGGATCAAGAAGAGATAATAACAAATCCTTCACATCGCCCCTCAAGTTCCAATAAAATTGACTCATCAATGCTTCTTAATCCTAGTTGATGTCACATGCTAATTGTCTAAAATCTGATGCATAGATTAACGCGGAGCATGTCCCTTGTCATAGCGACCAGATCTTTGTTGTAGCCCATTGCACCTTATCATGTTCGCCAAATGCTTCCGCAAACGCCTCCAAAAAAATTACAAAGTTGTTCAAAATTGATGATCTTTTTTCAAACAAAGAACGAAACCATGATAGATCTTGTCTCATGAGTAAAGTTCCAACCAATCCAACACGTGACTCCTCCGTTGGATAGCGTTCGGATTGTATAGCTATTATCAATCTAATTTGATTGACAAAACCTCAAAACTTAGAACGCATACCATCAAACTTGATTGGAAGGCTAATTCGAGGCTCCTTTCATTGTAAGACCAACGGTCCTTATTGATCTAGAAGCAAAGCTGCTTCTCTTGATGCTGAAGCTTGAGGTTGGTGAATCCTCGATTGTGCCATCTCGGATGCTCTATCATTATGAAGTCTTGCAATGATTCCTTCAATCTCTGTAGTTCTTTGTGATAACGTTGTAATACTATAAAAGCTTACAATATGTAAAAATTAGTCAAAATATATTATATGTTAATAAATCTAGATGTATGTTAGATTGGTTAATAGAATAATTTAAAGAGAGTGGATTTAAGAAATATTATTTTGAATTTTATCTTTTTTTATTATAACATTTAAAAAAATCATAAGACCTAAATGTTTAGTATAAAGCCTTGAGAGGAGATTAGAGCCTAAAGAAGAAAATCTTAATTAGTAGCAAGCTTATTGGAAGGGATGAAAGCAAGGCATGGTTGGATGAAGGCAAGGAATGGGGATCTTCATTCCTATTGGTCGAAGGCCATACCCAATGGGCTTCAAGGAGGCTGCCCGAGGCCTTATTAGGAATTAGGGTTTCTCTTTCGAAGTCATTCGAGCTTTGGAGGCTATAGTCAGCAAGTTCAAGATTTGGGATATAATTTGGGTGAAGAGTTAGTGTAATTTCGAGTATTAATGAAGGAGATATAGGTGTTCAAAGTTAAGGTGTCAAATTTGTACCTATTGTCACTCTTTGAAGCATAACATATGCGTACAAAGAGCAATGTAAGATCGACGATTGGAATTTGAGAGGACATTTTCTTGGCTACCTTTTACATATATTTTTTGATAAATTCAAAGTCTAGATGAAAGAATTATAGACATTTGAAGATAGCACATATAATTCAAAGGTAGTAAGTGAGTCATTTTGTTGATAGTAATGGTTGGAGCCATATCTTGAGTTTCTGGAAGAATCTTTGGCTCAAAATTCTTATAAGTATGAATTATTAAGTTAAAAAGCTATAGATCAAAATTTCATGGTATTTGATTATTTATTTTGTGAGATATGAAGAAATTAGCATGTGGGTGTAAGTAAGCTAGGGCTTAAAGCTATTGTTAGGATTTTAGTAATATCTCAAGATCTGTAATGAATTTGTGGTTGTTTTTTTTTTGTAGAAGTTTTTGAAAGTATTTGGGTATTTTATGTAAAATTAAGAATTTTTTGGACAGTCCGATCGTGAGATATGAGCTATTGAAGTTTAAAAAACATCTCTCATAAGGATATATAAGGTTTTAAGATCTTTATCATACATTTGGGTGTTTTCTTGGTACTTGGGCTTGTATTTTGATGTAATTGCCTAAAAAGGGAGAATATTATATGTATAAACTCGGTTTTTTATATTTTAGACTTGATTGAGTATTTAGTGGTAGCCAAAAGCCCGGCGCTTTCTTGAGGCAAATTCTCTCTACCCCAATAATGTAGCAAGAGCATTCATAATGGCATCCAACTTGGACTCCGAACTTTTAGTCATACTAATATCTTGACCATCAGCCATTCTAAAAGAAGGAAAGAAATGACTCTACAAAAAGGTAGTATTGGTTTAAAGGAGGGTACTGCGCAACCTCTAAAACACCTTAAAACCTTCAAGAAGTGGGATAATCCACTTTCTTGAAGAAAAATAAGACTCCAATATTATAATAGAAGAAATAACAATTTAGAAGAGGATAATCCACAACCTCTAAAATACCGGCACCTTCAAGCAAAGGGATAATCCACACTCTAACAAGAAGGAACTAGCTCCAATATGAAAGATGAATGTAGTCTCGACAAACTGTCACAAATTTAGAATTTTCACTGGAAATCTAAACAAGAAGTTCAAGAAGAATTGGCAAGAACTAGATTAATCAAATGAGTATAAGAACAATAGTAGAGAGGTGAACTAGAGCTCCAAGAGGTGTATTGTTGAGATTGAGGATCCCCTCAGTCTCGGCTCCTATATATACTACAAGCTAGGAAGCTTCTTAAGTAGCTTCCACAAACTAGGGAGCTTTTCAAGCAGCTTCTATGAATTAGGAAGCTTCTCAAGTAGCTTCCATGAGCTTGAAAACTTCTCAAGTAGCTTCTATAAACTACAAAGCTTCTCTACAACCTTGTAGAATCTTCTACAACTTTCTAGTGTATGTCTTTGACAAAGAAAGCTCTTGCACCTATAAATATAGGTTTAATTGTACTAGGCTTATGACTTTCTACTAGATTAATTTTATTATTAGTTATGCTTTTAGAGAAGTCAAGGATATGAGAAATCCAATCTATCCAAGGATTATATTTTTTTAACCATGATAAACCTAAAATGACTAGATTAGAGAGAGATCTAATTATATTAAAGATTACGCAACTACTAAGACCAATTATTGCTACATCTATAGGAAGTATTTCATGAATAACATCTGTAGAAGACAACAGACAACCATCTATGATTTCTACATAAACAGGTTTGATTTTTCGTATTAACAATATTTTATGATTTTTAATAAATTCTACGTCTAAAAAACAAGCTGAGGCTCTTGAATCTATCAAAGCAAAAGCTTTATAATTATTAGGTCCTAAATACACATTTATTATAAAACAAGGAGAGTATTTTGAGGAGAGGATAAGACCTTCATTAGAAATTGTATAAAATTCTAGCCGCACTGTCCCTATTGTAGTTGAACAAATTTGTAGTCCTACATTCTCTTCTTTGACGGATGTGCTCCTCATATTGTGATTTTGTAACTTTTTTGAGTAGCATGTTTAGGTTCTCCGTAATATAAGTATGGTCCTTCTTAATGACGATGAGTCTTTTCTTGCTTAGTAAGAGGTTTAAAACGTACCGCATCAATTTGCATATCCTCTACTTTTGAATGTATGTGGTGAGGAGATGTTGGTATTACCATTAAATTGTAATAACATTGAAGCCTATTTGTATGATTCTCAGAATGAAATTCAAAAAGTTGATCATTGCATTTCACAGAAAAGTCAATTGCTTGACTCAATGTTTGAAGATCAGATAAGTTGAGCATTAATTTTTTTACTTTACACTGTAATCTATAGAAAAATTGACTAATAAGTGCAGCATCATCCCACTTGATATCAGTTACAAGTTGTTGAAATTGTGAAGCATGTAATACTACAGATCGATTGCCTTATTGCAAAATACAAATCTTGTTGGTTACAACACAAGTTGCATCATGTTCTCCATACATGAAACAAAATTCTGCCAAAAATGCCTCTAGACTATCCTATATTAGATCTTATCGTTCAAAAAAACATAAAAACCACAATAGTGTTGAACTTGAAAGAAATGTACTAATGAATCTAACTTGCGATCTTAGAATTGGATAGCTTTGAAGTTGAAGTTCAATTACAAGTTATACTTGATTGATTAATCCTCAAAATTTGGATCTTGTACCATCAAACTTCTAAGACAAGGCAATTCTTAGTTCTCTAACACTTGAACGATGTTCCATTGTAAATGGAGGGACATGATTTGGTGCAAATATTGAAGCAGTTCTAATCATCTCCATATCCTCACTTCCTACCATTCTTTTGATCCTTGTGGTGGTAAGCTAAGTTGAAGCATCTCAAGCATCAACTCTCTCAATTGCTCTTGTACTTGTACCATTGCATTCTTCATTTCAAGAAGCTTTGCCATAATAACACTCAAAAAAATATCTAATACCACTCAAGATAAGTAGAAGAAAGGACTTGAGGATAAAAAAATTACTAAGAACAATATCAGTTTAGAAGAGGGTAATCCGCAACTTCTAATATGCTTGTGTCTTATCATGAGAAAAGAATAATCCACTCTTAATTAAGACCAAACAAAGCTTTGATACTGTAAGTGTACTCTTATCAATCTGTCAATGATATGTATTAAAAGGTGATGCATAAAGTAATAAAATCTATATCAAAGAAAGAGTGAAAAAAATAGAAATTAAGAAGTATGTACATTAAAAAAATTTGAAAAGGCTTATTGCCAAAAGAAAAAAAAACTAGAGACTCTTAAAACTAGACTAGAAGCAAGAAAGGAGTTGATAAGCGTGAAGAAGGCTTCATTCTTCTCTCTATAAATACTATATAACTAGGGGCTACGTGGCAATGTTCTATAAGACCTCCAATATATGTTGACTTTGTAGGACACATGCCTTGACTTACAAGGCAAGTTTTTCTATGTATAGGCCACATAGTTAGCTTGGTCTTCAAACTAACAACATGTGTAGTACATGACCCACTTGTTTACCATATTTCTAACCCAAAAAGTCTATTAAAGATACCTATAAAGTCAAAGTAGCACCTATAAAGCTTCTAGGAAGCTTCCATAGAAGATATTATAAAATTAATTTATTTTTACCTTCTTCAACTTACTTCTATCTATTTATATAGGTAATTATTGGCTTACATGCATATGTCCATGACACTAGCAAGGCTTAAAAATGAACAGACTTCATAAGCATCCTTGGAGGTTTACCAATCTTCTACTACTATCACCTTATCATGTTTCATGTGCATGCTCTTGAAAGACACTACATGCTCTAAAAAGGTGATCTTTGACTTTTAAATTTTACACTTTGATTGCTTATAAAAAAAAGCGATTATTTTATAGCCAACATAGTATTTTTTTTTTTTAATAAGTGTTGCTCTTATTCTTTAGAGATTTCATTATAGATTAAGATATCATCAATAAAGATAATTATATATTTATTTAAAAAGTCTTAAAATAATCTGTTCATGTAACTTATGAAGGAGGTTGGAGCATTAGTGAGGCCAAAAGATAAAACAAGTCATTCAAAATATCCATAGCATATATGAAATATTATCTTCTCTATATCTTTTTTTGTAATAGATATCTATTAATAGCTACTAAAAATTTCTAATTTACTTAAGATGATTGTACCTTGAAGTTGGTCAAGAAGATCATCTACGAATAGAAGAAGATATACATTATTAATAATTTGCTTCTTGAGGCCTTAATAATTGATGCAAAGTTAAATTCTACTATTCTTTTTAGGTACAAAGAGTATAAGTGCTTTCTATGGCAATGTGCTTTTTCAAATAAGATTCTTTTCCAAGAATTCCTCCAATATCTTTTGTAGCTTTTTAAGTTCATTTGGTAGTAGGTGATAAATTGGCTGACTTATTAGTTTGGCTCTAAGCAATAATTCTATTTGAAAGAGGGTATTTTAATCATTTGACATACTTCTAGAAATTTTAATTGAAAAAATATCTCAATTTTTATATATGGGTTGCTTTATCCATTGCCAAATTACGTGTTGTCTTGTTTAGGAATACAACAGGCACCTAGTTGAAGAAGGTGAGGTTGTATTTCAGAAGTATCCAAAAAATCCTAATAGGTTTCACCCATATGAGAAGAATATAATCCAAATTTTAATTCAAAAGTGCTAAAAAATATTCTTCTTCGTTTCCTTAATCATACATAAATCTCAATTACCTTGTTACTTTTATATTTAAGCAATTTAGATTTTTCTTATAAGCCCCAATCCTAATCAGTGAGCTTTAAGAAGCTGTAACTTCTAATCTAACCATCCACTTGATGTAAGATTTTGCTTGAAATTGTCAATGTAAGTCTACTATATGCTTAAAAATTTTTGGTCCAATCCAACTTACAAATTATGAGAAAACCTTCAAAAATTGCACTGATGTCACTTGGCTACCAACTTGAAAAGTGAAGAAAAAATCTTAGCATTAAATTCTCATTTTTTACCCACTAACTTTAAATCAAAAATTTTATGCAACTTGATCTTCAAGTCTTTCAATACTATGCCAAATTTCACCTTGATCGGACTAATAGATCTCCAAATATCATAGAAATCCTACCCAACCCCAAACTGCCAACTTTTGAAACCCTCTTGTGCTAAAAACCAAATATCTCTAAAACACACCGTTAGATTATCACAAAATTTTGTATACACTTAGTACACCTAATAATCCAAATAGTATTAAATTTTAAAGTATAGATGCTACAATAATTGCACAAACTAGCCAAAATTGCTAGCCCTAATTATATTATATAAAATCCAAATCACTAATAAAACCTTGACTTTGAACAACAATTTCTAAGTCCTTAAAAATCCTACAAAATCAATCCTTAAGCCTTTGAAAAGAACTTCAAGCTAGCTCTCAAATCCTAACCTTTGATCTTCAAATGAAATCTAATTTGCCTTAGGCAATTGTTTTAGTGACTAAAGGTCTGATTTCGACCCCGTCTCACAAATGGTCGACCCCTGGGTATCAATTTAATCTATCCTAAGGATTTTTTAGCCCAATCCTACCCTCAACTTGATTCTAGAATCAACCATATCAACCATTTACTTCTTCTATCCTGATTTCAATAATTTATGGTCTTTCTAAGGCAGTAAAAATGTTTCTATCTCCTAGAAGGTAAAAATACTAACTAACTTTTATCTACTTACTATTAAGATAAGAAAATAGGCTAAGAATCTTTCAAAAAAGGCTTATTAAAATATTTTGAGTTATTGTTGAATTAATATAATAGAGTATTAATTAAAAATTTATTTTTAGACATATTTTTAGTATATAATCATCTCATAATACGATGTCATTCTACTCTTTTGGCTATCTTTTCCACTATTAAGATAAGATTTGAAACCACCATATATATTGATTGCTTATGTTGTATTTGCTTCTTCATAAAGGTCATCTCTACAAGTAAGTTTTTAGTAGAAAATTATTTTGTTATCTCATTCAATGTAGAGGTACAAATAATTACCTTGCGTCCATTGTCTTTGAAAGAAATTATCCTTGCTGGTCAATCAACTTGCTTATTTTCCACCTCTAACTATGGCATACTAAGGATAACATCATATTTGAGCTTTGTTACCTTGAACTTCTATCTTAAGGCACAGGTGTCATTCAACCTCAAAATTTCTTCTTCATATGTTTCACTTGATACATTCTCTTGGTCATCAACTAGGTATATACTTCTTCCTTTGATTACCTTGATTTTAATTCCAAGTCAATTGGTAATCTCAGTTGAGATGTAATTTTTTGTAGAGCCATAATCTATGAGTATTTGGCATGATTGGCCTCTTAGTTGATCTGCTAGATATACCAATTGACGTTTCTGATAGTTGTCCAAGGTTATGCCATTTTTCTTTGAGAGCTAACAACTATTTCCAATATTGGCCCTCAATACTCTTACTAAAAAGTCTTATTTTTCTACTCTACTTCTTTCTCATCTTCATGAACCTTAAGATTATAAATCCACCTTGATTTGTTGATATCTAAATTTTGATGCTTTGGACAATCTCTAATCTATTAGTCTAACTTCCAACAATAATAATACAATCTCTTTTATATCAATATTTGTTGTCTTTGTGGTGTCAATGATCCATACAAGGTATCAATCTCCATTGGTGTTGATTATTGCACCATAGTATTGGATAGTGGCATGAAATTTAGCCCTATAGGTTGTGCGTCATGATTTCTAAAATCTATAGTATCGACCTTCTTTGCAATCCTAATTGCTCCTTTAAATGTTTGTGGATTCTTTAATTTTACCTCTTGTTCAACAACAAGTTTTGACTCTCGAGCAAATTGATCTATCATCTCCATCTTTGAAACGTTACCAATTTAAAGACATAAAAACTTAAATCAAAAGACATAATCTTGTATTAACTTAGATTGTATAAGGTTAGCCAATTGATTGCGTGCTAATTTCTTTGCATTGATGGTAGAAATTGATTCATAAATTTGGTCTCAAACTCATCTTAGTTATAAAATCCACCTTGAGATTTCATAATTATGAGCTCAATATTTCCACTAAATAGCTACCGTATTTCTTAAATAATTAGCTACATATATAATTCTTTGGGTGGTCTTTGCTTTAGATAGTAGGAAGTATTGTTGCACATTGAAGAACCATTGGTATATATCTTCTTACCTTGAAGTTTCAGAAAATATTTTGAGCTTGATTAATTTCAATCTAGTAGATGTCAACTCCCTTGTCCTAAAAGCTTTCATTTATTCTTGCAAAATAGCTATTTGATCTAGGAGGTGGTACATATAAGCTTCCATTTGGGATAGCTGTGCCATATCTTCTATGCTTCAATTTCTTTGCCAAATTTTTCTACTATAACACCATCTATCATTTGAATCAACTTCTTAAAAGTAACTTGTAGTAGCCCCAAAATAATAATTGGTGTGACCATAATAATTGACCTCTAACTAGACAATGGCTATTGATAGACTTCTAAAGAACATACTAACACTTGCTTTGATAGGAATGAAATGAGACCAAATTCTCTTAAAGATCTAAAATCCTTCCAGTCTATAGTAACATAAATTCCATCACAAAGTAGGACAAAATGGACTAAAACAAAACTAAATAGAAATAATCAAAATAGAATATAAAAGAAAAAATAAAGCAAAAGGAAATAGAATAGAAGAATACAAAATAAAAAATACAAATCAAACTTTACTAAGAGATAAGAACCAAAGCCATACTTAACCAAATGTTCCAAATGGCCTTAATCAGTCCTATTTATACTTTGTCCAATCATCCTAGAACTTTCTAGACTCTCCCTAATGGTGGACAATACTAAGATAATTGATCTTCTAAAAGATTTTAGAAGTGTGCCCCATCTAGATAACCACCTTTAATTCTTTTAGGATGTTCCATAATAGGTTCTATATGAACCACCAATCTTAGCTTCAATTCTAAAAACTTTTAAAAACTTCTCAAAAATGGCCTCAATTACCTATCTTTATATGCCAATAATACAATTATCTTATCCATGCCTCATTACATATATAACAGTTGATTGTAATCTTATTATAAAGATATGATTTAAATCTTGATTATATTTTGGATGTTTTTTTTTAAAATGGCTATAAATATTTCTATAAATGAATTTAAATCACATGGAAGTTTTGAATCCTTTTGTATTAAAGAGATAGTACTTTCAGATATGATTGTGCTTTAAAACCTAGCTTGAGTAATTTTATTAGAATATAGAAAAGCATGAAATTTTAGATAAAATTTGACTTATTATAGAAATCTTTAACATATTGATCTTGTTCCATTAAAATTCTCCAATATACTTATTTTTGCCTCCTTTATATTTGTAGTAGCAAAACTTTTTAGATTTAATTATGATGTTGATATACTTGTTTCTTTTAATTCCACAACTTTAAAGCATAAACATTGATTTTTATTATTATCTTTTTCTTATGCATAGAAATAATACATATATTATTAATTTTGGTGATATATGAAATTTCTACCTTAAAAGTATTGATAGACTTGTGAAGATTTTCAATAGTTGAAAATGTATTCTTATTTTTGATAAATATAGAATATATATTTTTTCCTTCTATTTCTATACCAAATAAATTTAATAAATCTAGAATTCAAATTAAGAGATAATAATCCACAAACTCTAATATCAAATGAAAACTTTCTACAAAAAAAAAAAAATCTATTATCTTTAAGAAGAAAATTGATGTTAAAATTTAAAAAATGTTATTTTAAAGGTGGATAGTTTGTAACCTTCAAAAAATAATTAAAAAAATGTAGTAATTTATTAATTTATAAAATTAAAAAAATAATATTTTTATTAAATTAATAAAAATATTAATCATATTTAATTAAAATATTACATTCTTGTATCACTAAATGAAAATAATTAATCACTCAAAGATGGTTTAGAATTAAACTAAAATAGCCATTATCTAAGAAAAAAAGACTATAGTTTCTTGAAACAAAACTAAAAACAAAAAAGATGTTGATAAGAGTGAATTAGGCTTCTTTCTTACTTCTATAAATACTATCTAACTAGAAGCTATATTGTAATGTTCTATAAAACCTCTATCACATGTCCAACTTGCAAGATCTATGTCTAACTTATAAGAGAAGTTTCTTATATGTACACCACATGGCCAACTGTGTGACAAGTGACTAATATGTATGATATGTGGCTAACTTATTTGTCAATTCTTTATCTAATGAATTATCAATAAACATGCATAAAATCAAATCTACATTTATAAATCTCCTAAAAAGCTATTTCTTAAGATAATATTAAATTTACTTAATTTTATTTACTTCTAACTTATTATTTTAATCTAAGTAAATATATATGCCTTTGACAAAAATTTGATATTCATTTTTATTTTTTTAACTGGTCACAATATGTCTTATACTACTCTTATTATATTTTTAATTTATCAATAAAAATAAAATGATGATATGTATTCTATAATATGCTTTGAAAATGTGCTTCTATATGTAGATATATATCATAAAGTAATTAAAAAAATTGAAAAAAAACAAAACATTTTTAAATAATTAACACACCAAAAATAAAGCAATATTAATTTTTTCCAAATACTTGTATGTTTGAAATTTTTTTAGTTCTATTTTTGATATTGAAATATATAATTTTAAATTTTATATACTTACCTTTTAAATTTATCAAATATGATTATTTTAATTTTAATTGTTAGTTTTTATATTTAGAATTTGATGCTTTTCTAAGAAATGGATGTCTTTAAAAACATAACATCTATGTAAATATATATATGTAAGTATATAACTGGATATATTATATTTTTTACAATCTACAAAAATAAAAATCAAATCACATATATGATTAAAGATTTTTTTGTTTATTTTGTTTATTTTGTTTATTTTGTTTTTTCAAATCTTGGATTAGTTTATCAAAAATAGAAAATCATGATGTTATATTGTAACAAATGAATTGTATACAATTTATATCTTAAAGTATAATGCATAAAAATAAAATTACTTTGTAATCTAATTCTTTGCAATTCTAAAATATTATGTAATTTAGAATAAAAACATTGTAAATCAACTAAAATTTTGATAGTTACCAGCATAAAAATAATTTAAGAAAAAATCAATTTTACTATACATGTCAAGAATAAATTTCATATAAATTATTATAATAATATAGATATTATTTAGTTTGATAATTTTATTCTTTTTACGATTTTATCAAGCTATAATTTATGCAATTATATTATTAAATTAAATATAAAATATACTTAATATGATTTAATCACTATTTTGATCTCGAATATAGTTATAATTTTTCAATATAAGAAAATATTCATATTAAAAGTAATCAAATAAATCAAAAAATTATTTTAGGATTTTTTTATTATAAAAATTTAAATAGTAAGTGAAAAAATAAGAACTTTTGATAAGTATGTTGTATATTTGAAGAATAAGAAAAATCATAATATATACATATAAATATATACAACTGATCTGTATTAATTTTATACTATATATTTTTTATTCTTGTATTTTTATAAATCTCATATCTCAAGTATTAAAAAACCAAGATCTATAATAGATATAATATATGTGTATATATATATATATATAGAAGAATATTAAAATTAAAGCTAAGTAGCAATGTTATCAAATCTAATAAATTCAAAATACAAAATAAATATTAATGAAAATAGATCAAGAATTTTATGTTAGTGAAGTTTTTATAGAATATAAAAAATAAATTTACTTACTAATTTTTCTATATAAATATTATTTTATAGCTTATGTTCTTTTAAAACTTAAGAAAAATATAATTTATTCAGACAAATTACTAAATTTAAGAAAAATAAATTTTATATTTTTTATATTAATTTTCTTTAAAAAATACTTGATTATACTCTAAATCTTTAATATTATAAATATCAAGTTTTTTTGAGATAAAAAATAAATATTTTATGCTTTAAATAACATAAATTTTAAAATGATTGTTTTAATTTTTATTGAATTATGTAAATATACATTAGAATTTGTAATTCAAAGCTTCTATAACATGAATTATGTGAACTTGGACAACTTAATTAAAATTAAGCTAACTACATGGCAAAACAATAAGTTCTCAATTAAATTAGTATATGATATGAAGTTACTTTGCTATAGGATATTGATTAATAGAATATTATAAAAATAAAAATAAAACATAAATTCATAAATATATATATATATATATATATATATATATATATATATATATATATATATAAACTTATATATATAAGTTTAAATTATTATTCAACATGTATATATTATAAATATTTTGTAGTAGAATTCTAATAGGATCAAAATATTTTGATGAATCTAAAAACATTATTGGCACTTAAAAGTCTTACCTTCAATTTTATGTAAGTTTATTAAATTGTTTCCAAAATAAGATTCCAATTAGCTAAAAGAATATACATTGAAAATATTTAAAATATAAAATTTTAAAAAAATATATGTCAAAATTATAAATAGAAAATCATAAACATCTATGACTTCTATGTGTATAAGCTTAGTTTTTTTAATTAAGGATAATATTTTTTTTTAACAAATTTTGCATCTATAAAACAAATTGAAGTTCATGAATTTAATTAGACAAAGACTTTGTAAATTTTTAATCCTTAAAAGACATCTATTACAAAACAAGGTGATGTATTTGAAGATAAACTAAGACCTTTATTAGATGTTGTGCAAGATTCTTGTGGCATGGTCTTTATTTTAGTTAGAAAAATTTAATTTTTGACACATTATCTTCTTGGCAACCATGCTCCACATTTTGTGATTGCATTGCTTTATGGATTAATATTGAGTAGTATATTTAAATTCTTTATAATATAAGCACAATCTTTTTTGATTACATCAAATGTTTTTTTTACTAAGAAATTTAAATAGTACTATGTTAATTTGCATAGGTTTTAGCTTTAATTAATAAGTTTCTAAAAACTTTGAAATTATTGCCATGACTTGACTTGTACCTCTTCAACCATATCTTTGTTCTTGACATCTTTCAAAAAGACAATTGTTGTATATAATAGCTTTAAAAATAAATTATTTTAATGAGTATGTTTTTAATATTTTTAACAATAAATTTTTAACATTATCTTTGAATGTACATTGAAATTGTTTGATAAAGACTTTGTTATTCAAATCCACGATCCAAATAAGATTTTGGAATTCAGCAACATATATTGTAACTAAACATAATCATTGTTGTAAATATAAGAGTTTGGTATCTTCTACCTTTTTTTCAATCATTTTTTTCAAATGTGTCATAAATACTTATAAGAATGAACTTAAATCATACATGTATCATAAATCTTTTTCTATCAAAGGTATAAATTAAGAGAAAGCACTTCCAAATAGAAATTCATCTATAACGCCAACTTGAATAGATGTTACAAACATACATATTTACTTTAATAATTACTTATATGATTAGATAGAAATAGATAAAAATAGCTTAATTTCATAATATCTTTTAAAAAAAATTCGTAAAATTTTAATGGATGCAACTTTGACTTTGTACATCTTTATAGGTTAAAAAACTTGACCAACAAGTTAGCCACGTGTCGTGCATGCTGGTAGCTTATAGAACAAGCTATCTATGTGGTATACATATAAAAAACTTATCTTGTAAGTTAAGACATGTGTCTTGCAATTTAGACATATATTGGAGGACATGTAGAATATTGCCACCTAGCTCCTAATTAGATAGTATATAAAGATGCAAGAATAAAGCCTTCTTTACTCTTGTTAAAGCCTTTCTTGTTTTTAGTCTAGTTTTAAAAGTCTATACTCTTCTTATTTTTGGCAATAGCCATTCTAGTCTAAATACTATATTATTTTTGGAATGAATATTTATTCTTCTAGAATTACACAAGAATATTTTTAAGTTCTTTTTGTTTTGATTCATATCCTTGATAGTAAATCTATGAAGGTATTGAAAAGAATACAATCTTAGATAGAACTTGACTTATTATACAAATCCTCAAATATTTAATCTTATTCCAAGAAACTTCTCTTGTATACTTATCATTCTTTGCGCCATGCTTATAGTAAAAAATCTTCTTTGATCCAATTGTGAAATTGATCTACTTACTTCTTTCAAATATTGTTCTTAAATAAGAATAATAAATTAAAATTTTTGTCAAACTGATAAAGACAAAAATGATAAGCAAAAAAAACCTCAATACATTCTTGTATCACTAAAAAAATAATAAATAAGCACTCAGAGATGGTTTAATATTAAACTAGAATGACTATTGCCAAAGATAAGAAGATTAGAGATTCTTGAAACAAGACTAAAAATAAAAAAAGACATTGAAAAAAGTAAGGAAGGCTTTATTCTTACCTCTATGTATACAATGTAATTAAAAACTATGTGGCAATGTTCTATAGAATCTCCACTATGTATCTAATTTGCAAGGCTAGTTTTCTCCATATGCTCTACATAGCCAACTTGTACCAAAAGTTGCTAATATGTGCAACATATGTCGAACTTGTTGGCCAAGTTTCTATTATCCCAACCAACTACAAACACGTATAAAGTCAAATCTAAGTCTATAAAGCTTTTACAAAGCTTATCCAAAAGGTATTATTAAATCTATCTTCATTTATCTTCTACCTAATACTTCTCATTCAAATAATTATGTATGTCCATGATAGTAGCAAAGAGGAAAAAAATTATAAACAAAAATTATAGTTTTAATTTTATAACTTAAATAAATAAATAAATAAATAATACATAAAATACATAAAATCCAACAATAATATTTAGAACTTAAATAATACTAAAAATGGCTTCAAAAAATAAAAAATTAATAATACTAATAATAATATTTGAATTTTTTAAATTCAAATGGATACAAATGTAAATAGTTTTTAAAATTTTAATGTATTAAATACTATAATGTATCTAAATATTTTAAACTATATTTCTTAAATTGGTTTTGTAATGAAAATCTTTTGATATCAATATTTTTAATCAACGATAAATTGATAGCTAAATCTTTAAAAATTTACATCTTTTAGGTAAATACAATTTGTTAAAAATATAATGAATATTAAAGCATGCAATAAATATATATATATATATATATATATATATATATATATATATATATATATAATGTTAATGAAAATAAATCTTAGAAATTACTAATAAATTAACCTGAAATACAATTGAAGTTTATAAAAAATAATTTTATATACTAAGTTAGTTTAGTTTGAGTCAATATATAAATTCAAAATTCTTAAATTAAGTCGATTTAGAATGAGTTAATTGCTGTATTTTATTTTCATTTTATTTTCATTTTATTTTTTATGTCAAACAAATAAAAAAATTCACAAGAACATCTTAATAATCTTTAAAAAAAAGTTAAATCAATTCTAGTATTAATCATGGCAAGACAAGAAGAAACTAGTTACTAAAAGCAAGAACTCTTATTTACAATTTTTTGAAATGATATGATTTTAAAAGAAAAGATGGAACCTAGCAACACTTTGAACTTGGAATATTTAGGTAAAGAAAAAAAACATAAATTGTAGCAATACAAGCCAAAAATCCTAGGGAATTTATAATATTAAGATGTTGATAAGAAATTATGAATAATCAAAAATAATAATGATTATAGATAATTAGGTTGAATCATTATTTTAATATATATATATACAAACACAATATTTTTTAAATAAATAAATTTTATCATATAAGTATATATATATATATATATATATATATACATACAAATAAAATAGAACATTAATAAAATACAAAAAAAATATTTAAGAAGATAGCAAATTGTTTTTTGATGATATTTAATTAATTATATGATTGTGTTACAAATAAATTATGAATAATAATACATAAAAAACAAGATTGCTAAATGCAATAAGATTATGGAATGATAAAATTTCATATTGAATCTTAAACATGAATAATACTTTTAGTCTACTCTCAATTTAATATTATGAAGTATACAAGATGTGAAGCACATAGGATAATGAATAATAAAACTGAAGATCTACTACTTTAATATATAAGACCAAATAAAATTAGCAGACGTTAAAAGTACTAAAATTCATGATAGCCGTTGTAATCGCCCATAAAAGACAATAAAGAATTGAGTAATTGAGCTATGCCAAATGAGACATTACCATCAACGTCCAGAACTACGACACTCAGAGCTCACTATTATTACACAGTTTCTCCGCTACTTCGAGCTGATGACAAGCTGGTTGCAGTAAAGCAAAGCGTGCAGGCCAATGTGAAAGCGGATGAAGCCTGGGTTGACATCAGTGTCCAGCGCGCTGATTGATTTAACGTGCATTTCATGGACTTCGAATACCCATTTACAGGTAGTGGACAATAATTTGACTAAGCCCAAACAACACACTTCACACTTGTATGCCACAAATGCATCTCTACTTGAAAGGATGCAAGCAACAATTACGACTAGAAAAATACATTGTGTTTCTTGGTACAAGTTAGACAGTTGGCTTCCATGACTGTCCAACTGAAACAATTGGGTGCCTCAAAAAACGGTGACTAAGGAATTGGGCAATGGCCTTTGAACCCCACTCTGCAGACTGGTTTTTCACTGTGCATTAGTCTCTGATCACGGCCTTTTGGTTTTCGTCTAACTAAACATATTCTCATAACCAGGAAGGGTGCAGCTCCATCGATTCTGTGAAACGCTGGACTTGAGGGGCTTGACTGGTTCGTGGAACATTCATGCTTCGCTGCTCAGATCTTTCGGTGATACTCACACCACTTAGATGTCGAAATTCTTCGACGCTGCAGTGAGACAGGGGGGACAGTTTTACACTCGCACACCTGAAGCCCGCCGCGGAATGAAAAACGACCACCGCGGAGCGAACGAGTGGAAGCGCATAAACAGAGGCAGAGTTCGAGCTGTGCATTGGCCTCATCGTTTAATCACTGATCAGCTCTCTTTGTCCGCAAGTGACGACTTCGATGTCCAACACGTGGTTTCTTGTTTCCAAAAGCTTGGCGCATTGTCTCCTTGGTAACTGTGTGATCAAATTAACTTCCTATTAGATTCTTTATAAACTTCAACAATCTAATACTTTGATATGACCTGTTTTTGTATCCGACGTCTATGCCGGTTTCCATTCAACTTCTAAAACTTGGAAATCAATGCAGGAGATTGAATGAGACAAAAATACCATGAAAAACTTGTTGGAGACTGGTTCGCTCTTGACTCGTATGCTTTGGACTTGTGATGGAGGGAACCCCTTGAACCAGCAAAAGTTCCTGGTCTTTTCCTCATCAACACTGTGAAGTCTCTTATACAAAGTAACAACGCGTGACGTGACAGGGTCATGGTACATCTCCGCTAAATAAAACAAGTATGGTTTTTTGCATATTGATTTAGCAGGCGGTCTGGTGTCAAATGCAAACTCAAGAGATGAGTTGCCTTTGTTCCACGCAGTGAAGGTAGTCTCAACCCGAGTCAACAATCGAGGTAGGATAATTTCTGGGAAAACCTGCGAGAAGCAGTGTGGCGCAGTCAGGAAAACTAACATCCGTGCAAAAACAAACGTGCGAAGCGGCAGGTCTAATTCAGATACTCGACCGAACAAGTTCTACCAAAATATTTGATTGGGTTCTCTAGAATTGGTTAGATACAGGGTTCAAGTAAGTTAACAAAAGCTGAACTAATAAGCCTTACAATACCCACACTCGACATACGCAGTGTATCAACTTCTAGCAGAAAGTATATGCTCAAATTTGAGTAAAGCCTTCACGTAGAGCGTACCTGAACGACGTACCCCGTCGATATTGAGAATGACAAGCTGCGTTTGTGGTCGTACGCAATTGATTGCTGCAAGAAACTCCCAGGATCCGTGTGCATGGCTTTAGTCAGCAATTTCAGTCCGTCTAGGGCTGACATATTAGGGAAGACCGGATCCAAAAGCTCCAAATGATGGATAGAGATGAAGGGAGTCAATGGATGAGACGCAAGTAGGCCATGCGCGTTGCCGAAAATATCGAACTGCATTGGGCAAGAGACAGAAATGGAGGTGAGAACGCGGGTAAGAAACAGGGAAAACACTCATCCACGCAAAAAAAAACAAAAAAAACAAAAAAAAAAAAAAAAAAAAAAAAAAACAGCCTTGAAAACTATGACAATGATAAGGACGCGTTGCAGAAATTCACATATTAAATCAGGACGGTTATTGACACTCACAGACGTCCCACATTTTCCTAATAAGCTGAACTATCAGGAAACACATCTTTTGAAATAAGGCGCTTAACAATTCCTACGAAGGGTTGTCCACCCCGCAAATCGGACCAAAGAAATTAAGTGAGATACAATGTGGCTCCTGAGGATTTCCACTTCATATAAATAATAGGAACCCAAGTGCAACGATTACCCTCAGCCACGAGAAGATATCTCACCTGGTGAAACCCTGGTTCTTTGGTCAAAGGGACGCCAAGTTCAGTAATGCAAGCATGTAATCGATCGTCACTTCCAACCAGTGAAGGATATCGCTCTAAACACTGGTCCTGCATTGCGGTGAGTGCCTCGGCCAGAGGATAGCTGATTGCAAAACCTCCGCCTCCATAAGCCATATTGTGACTAAAACAATCGTTCTGCCGGTGACTCTCGGAGTTACTGCCGATGTACCACATCTCCGACGCGTCGTACTTGCTCAAAACACGGACAAGGTTCGCTGTGTTAAACAAAGTGTCGTCGTCACCCATGACAAACCACTTCACGCCCGGGAGTCTAAGACGGAAAGCCTCACAGACTATTCGAGACAAACGAATTCCTGAGGGATTTCCGAGTGGATGAGTGTAGGTGAAGGTACTGGTGTCTTCCGAGACATGTACGGGAGGGAGATTTTCACCGGCTGGAACCTTCGCTGCCTGCTCCAGCCACACAAATCCCCGCATCTCCTCGCGGCGCCACCAAAGCTTCACGAACTCTTTGCGTCGGTCCCATAGCTCGGCAGCGCCAGCAATCCCAAATACAATCTGGTTGATGGCCAGTCGGTTTTTGGGATCGCTGGGGAGAATGTAAGGGGCACCTGAGGCAGTGGCTTCGTTGAGGAGGCTCTTATACGGCGACCAGAAATTGGTTGGGGGTGCGGGGTTCATGTGCGTGTCTGCAATGCAAGGGGACCTATGCGAGGAGAACACCAATGTAAGCCAGGCGGTGGTGCCCACGACTAGAAACAAGCCCAGCAGCAAGGTGGTGCCCCACGATGCTTTCTGCCCTGGCCCTCGCATCACTTGAGTCCTCGTGAACATCATCGCCGCTGAGCTCTCTCATACAAGCTAACAACAGCAACGACAACGACAACACCACCACCAACAACAACAACTCCTACTTCAACAACAGCAACAGAACTCGGGCTATTCCCACTCCAACTCAGTGTCTCCAACAAACACCAAAAACCTTCCTTGTTTTAGCCAGCGTAGCACTGCGAGTGCAACAACAAGGGCGGTCGCGACTCCAGCTCCTCCTCCTCAGACAAGCCACCGGCCTCTCATCTCTTTCCGCCAACAGTTGCAGCACCTGAACGTTCAGAATTCCGGGGTCTGCAAAAGCGCCAAACCCTACTCTCCTATTACTACTCCTCCCTTCCTCCGGCACATGTGACTGTATACAGATCCTAGTCACAGTCTCTCTCACTTTCTCTCTCTGCTTCTTCGTTTTTTATCTCTTCCTTCTCATCCGCTGCAACTTTAATGGGTTATTATTTTATTGCGAGAGTCCAGCGATAATGGGTTGGACGATGATGCCTCTCTCCGTTTCCATCTCTCTCGCTCTCTCCCAGAGCTTCACAAACTTGTCTCCTATTTCAGACTAAATCCCCTTATTTTCTTTTGCCACCTTGCGGGTTCTTTAAATCCATTGTCGTTTGAAGGGGAATCGGTGCTGAAATTAGAATGCAGAATCCCGACTAGAGTTTTCTTTTCTTTATTTCTTTCCTTTCTTTTTATGTTTTTGTTTTTTTGTTTCCCCTTCTCTGAGTCATCAAGTGATGAACCCCTCTTTGCTTTCTAGTTACTCCCGATTAAAGATGTGAGGCCCTTCAGTAATGAGATGATCCCGACTAGAATTGGTCTTCCAATTATCTCCGACTATACCATTTATTCAACCTCATTGTGGTACTTCTGCTTTATCGTTTTTTATTACAGGAAATTGATGCTGGGATTAGAATATAGAATCCCGACTAGATTTAGTCTTTGACATATTTTAACAGTGTTAAGGTAATTAAACGTTCTTTTGTGGGGGTGAATTTGAGGTTTACTCAATTGCTATATCTGTTTCAGTTCAAAAGTCTTGAATATCAGTGCCTCGTTAAATGTAACCAAGTAATATTCAAATATATAAATAAATAAAGTTATTTGATGTACGTAAATAATTTGGTACTGGGTTGATGGAGTAATAATAGACAGAACAACATACAGAGAATCAAGATATTCTAACCATCCATCAGTACTGATTCTTAGCCTTTCAAAACGAGATCCACGAACAATTTTCACACTGTAAAGAGGAATCACAACCATGATGAGAATGCCAACTATTGATAGTTTTCGATTGAGAAAACACTTTTAGTTGCTCATGTACAACACATCATCAATATCCAGGCAAAAATCATAATAAGATGGAATATGTAATAACTAGTTACATTGCATTATGAACATGATAGTCAATCAACTTAGCTTAAATCACGTGCTCCGCCACAACGTCATCCATATAATAATAAAACCTATCCCTTACAAAATAACAATAACAATAACAATAATGAAATGTCTATATATGTTTGATGTTCAAATCTATGCCTTTTAAAGTTCCGATTTCAAACACAGCAAAAGCTAATTAAAATGGAAAGAGACTAAGCTAAAGAATACGTCAACAGGTGTAGAATACTACGAGAGAGAATGAAATTCACGGCGATTTATTGCTTCATTGGAAGCCCCGATCTGCTGTGACGCATCTGCTTCCCTCGTGCGCCACAGGATGCAAGACGACGACGACGACGACGACTCTACGATGCTCCTCTGTCAGCCAAGCGCCAATCGATCAACTCTAGCTCCAAAAATCAAATCTGCAAAGACATTGCAACGATTCCAACACCACAAGCAGTGGCAGGAAGATCAATCGCAGGAATGGTCGTTAATGCACCGTTTCAACAAGTCCGTGGAAATGCAACGGAGACAAGAAATTTCAAACAGCGTTTTCAAGGTTCCAGCCAGCGGTTCTCGCCGGGCTTCCATGGCCATTTGGACGAGAACTTGTCATCGAAGTCTACGGATAGCAATGGGCCATTTTGCAACGAACGGCGTGCGATCGCGTCGTTGACGCTCCTGGACCTGAACCATGAACTAAAATTAGCAGCCGCGCAACAGAAAGCGTTGAGCCGACTTGAGATTTTTGAATTGGTGGCTCTGCCTGGTTCAGTAGTAGACCGGGTGGATCCGCACCCGTGATTCCATGCCCGGCCCCTCTCGCCGCCGGATGCCGCGCCTCGCCGCGGTCGCGCAGATGGGGCATGAACGCATCGCCACCCCTTTCTGGGGCATACGCACGGGGATGGGTGCTTCAGTGTTTATTTCTGTAGGGATCTTAATATTAATAAACGTTTAAATTTATAAATATGCATAGTTAAATCATATATACTATTATTTAAAAATACGTAAAATTCTTGGAAATTAAGAGTCATAATTTGATATTAACAAAAAAATGTTAGCATGAAGAAATTATTACAATTTTATTTGTTTTGTTGTTGACTCTTTGTTTTGCATTATTTTTGGTTGTTGTTTTGCTTCCTTGTTTAACAATGAATAATTTTTAACTTCTTTTTTCTTTTCAAATAAAATTCATATTTTGAATTTTGGCCCTCTTGGTATGGAGTTTAAAGATTTGCACACCACTTTGTAGAACATTGTTTTGAAGTTATATATATATATCTAAACCTAAAACCCTAAACCCTGGAACCCTGAAAATAAACTAACATCAGATTAATTGGATTTCTTTAGTAAAATTGAAGAAATAAAAATTTCAGATATTTAATATTCTAAAATCTTTAAGGTTTGTATATCCAACTTCATTGATATGAGAGAATATTTGTGGATTTAATCACATATGCATTCAAAAAACTAAATTTTCATGTCAAGAGAATGTTAAAGAGTTTGTACATGTTATCTAAGTTATATAAAAATATGTATGTATGTATATATATATATATATATAACCAACTTCAAAACAATGTTCTATCATGGTCTATCATGTGGTGTGTAAGTTTTTGTAAACCCTAAAACCCTGTACCTATCACAAGTTTTATATTATTTCAACCAAAAATAGTTGTGATGTAACATAATTTATGGATGTTAATAATACCACAAAATTGGATTATATGTTCCTTCACTTTATATATATATATATATATATATGCATGTGTATTCATGATAAACTTGACGGTAAATAGATAAAGAATTTTTTTTTGTAAAATGGTCATTGGTCAGCAAAATCATCTTACTTGGATTCAAACTCACATTTTTTGTTTATTTATGTATTTCATGAATAGTGGATCCAAAGTCTTTGTAAAATAAGAACTATTAATTAAAACATTAAACCATAAACAAACTAAGGCAAGTTTTGTTGACTGCTGCACATTAGTGACAATGTCAAATTCGATGTATCACTAATTTTTAGATTTGTAGACATAACAAATTGTTTGTATTCAAATGCCATGATTGTATGAAGATTATATTATCATGTGTAAGATTTAAGTTTTTTGGGTATTTAAGCTACATACAATACTTTTTTAAAAGTAAACAAAGAATTTCTTAAATGTATATCAAAAAACATTTTGAACACAATTTTCTTTTAAGCTAGCAGTCTTTTAGCTTTAAAACAACACGGATTTACAAATTTGGTAACTATTAAATTTTCAATAATTTAGAACAAAAATCAGGAACTGTTTGATACATTCATATCTTTCAACCAATATGCTTTATTTTTAAGAATAAGAATTTGCAAATACAATTTTATTGTAAACTACGAAGCAAATTCAGTTTAAATATAAAATAAAATTTCAATAGAAGTTTGTGAAATATCATGTATATTTATAATCTTGTATCAAATAAAAATATCTTGAAAACATTCAAAAAATAAAAGTTAAAAGTTATGTTTTGGTATCTAACTTTTTACAGAAACCTTAAACAGAGAAGGAGAAAAGAAAAGTGTTTTTTATTAATAGAGACTGAATTGTTCAAATACCAAAGTGCGCACACACACACATTTGTGTATATATATATATATATATATATAGAGAGAGAGAGAGAGAGATACGTATATAAGCATGGATTCAAATTTCCCAAATTCAGTCCACAAACAGACTCATACACCCTAAATAATAGCCTTATTTTGGTATTGTCATTACTTATTTATTGTCTATTGTAGTACAGTTTCGATTATCATATTTGAAAAAAAAATCTCGTAGATGCATAAGAAACAAAGCCTTCACAACGGAAGGATGACAGGAAGTAATGTCAGGACTGAAATAACACATGCAAGTCCTGGGGTTTTCCAAACCGCTACAGTTGTGGGGGTTTTATTTTTTTGTTTTGTTTTGTATAACTATTCAAGTATGGTGCTCTATTATATTTTATAATGTCGCAGCATCCCTCCACCAATTGTGAAAACTGTCAAAGAAAAATCTACAGCAACTGCGCTTAAAGAATCAACTTTAGAGCTTGTTTATCTGAAGCTGTGGTACACCACACAATCCACGTCGACTTCTCTTCCACTCTGAGCTCGCAATTTGTCATGTGTCGTGTCGAAATTAGCCCTCAAAAAGTATTTGGAGTGGATCCAGGAGGCACACTGGAGGAGAAGCGCCTGGAAAGTTGTTTTTTTAGGGCTGACTTCGATGCTCACTCATCTGGATCCAGACTAATTTCTGCCCATGCCTTCAATACAAATACAGTGCAGCGAATATGCGTGTTCCTGTTTGGCTCTTCAGGCTGATATGATATCAGGCTGAAGAGCCAAAATACCGCAGATGAAACCATTCTCTGGCGCCAGTTGCGGAGATTGGAGTTCTCTGTGCGTGAAGGGAGCTTCTTCGTGGCGGGGATTGGAGTTACAACATCAACCCACAGCCAAGACCATAAGCTACAACATCGAGATGGGCACACGAGGCGTTAACTTCACAGGTGGAAAATTAATGGCCCGCCGACACAGAGCCCGCTGGCGCGGGTCGGTGAGGTACTCTCCCGCTCCGCGTCGCCTCACCACACGCAAAAGCTCTACAGCGCCGCAAGATGCGCTGCTAATTGCGCCAGCCCCACTTGAGAGTAGAATCACAAAGCAGCAGCGGTAGGGTGGGGTGGGGGCAGTGGCGCGATCTTCGCCTTCAGGGGCTGGCGACTGGGTGTGGGTTTGGAAGAAGAAGCCATTCCCCGATGAAGAAGGAATGATTGGGCTTTTACTGAAGTGGTCGATGAGGAGGACGAGGAGTTGCAGGAGGGAGCTTCGAACGCCGTGGATCGGACAATCTGGGGATGGAATAGCATAGAATAGCACATGGGGGAGGAACACACACTGAATAATAATACTCTACGTAGAAATATGAAGAAATAAGAAGTAGAAGAAATAAGAAGTAGAAGAAATAAGAAGAAGAATGAATGAATAAGAGCAGAGCAGAGCACAATTTTCAACATGTATGTGAACATGCGCCTCGAAGAGGAAGAAGAGGTTGTTGCTGATGTTGTCATTTATTTATTTATGTATTTTGTTTTAATAATTATTTTTCAAGTTATTTTGACAATTTTAAGGATTTCTTTAGGAAGAATGCAAAATAAAGACTGCAATTCTGTATTTGAATATGAATATTGTAAAAGTATTGTTGTATTTTATTTATTTATTTATTGCTTACAAAAGTTGCAGTACGTGAGCATACTATTTACGTGTATTGACATATAGTTATAGAAATGTAAATGCATGAATAATGAATGTACTTGTGTGTGTGTTACTGTTTTGGTTCAAAGCAAAAAATTGTGTTATTTGTGTATCATTTATGCTTAAAATTTATACTTTAAATATATTGGGATCATATAATATAGAAATAAAATAATGTATTTTCCAAATTTAATACTATGCTTGCTAAAATTCTTTTACTATAGAAAATGTTATTTATTTCATCAAATATAATTACATCTAACATTTAAAAAAATATCATGAATAATATGCAATATATTATATATTAAATATTCAATCATTAATCACAATAAAATTCTTTTAATGCATGAATTTTTTGATGATTTCTCAAGCAAATTGATTGAACCATACAACTTTTTTTTAGTTATCTTCTTCTTCATTCATCCAAAAATTTACTTCTTTGCAAATACTATATTCAAGTAAAAGCCCAAATTATTTCATAACAGTTCTTTCAATTGGAAAATCAATCTATATTTTCAACATTGTTTGATGTATATTTATATTTAGGGGAATGTTAAATAGACCCCAAGTTTTTACTAAATTGACTCACCCACCCTTCCTATGCATCATGAAAAAAATAATGATTTGTAGTTTTATTTCTCCATTATTAGATTTGCAACCAATAAAAATCAACCACATTCATCATGATTATCATATTCTTCATTAAGTGTGGGTCTATTTAGTAAAAATATGGGTCTATTTAGCATTCCCCTTTATATATATAATATATATAAGATACGCATAATTTGGTAGAGAATACAGTGTTTGAATAGATTCACCAAAAATTTCAACATTCTTAAAAAGCCCGCTCTTCTCAAGGTTGAAAAACTGATGATGCAGGTCCTTTCGCTGCAGCATGAAATCAGCGGCACATTAGAAATGGTGCCTCAGCCGGAGACCTCAGCCTTGGAACTAAATAACTAGACACGGCAATGGCAGTTTCATTTGCCACTCGGTAAGAGTGCAATCTCGTCGAAGCGGTGGACGATCTAACCATTCGTCGTTTTCATCCTCGTACTTGTAATTATGTCAAGCTGCATTCCCGTTTTATACTCATGGATCTCTGTACAGATGGCGGCGCCGTTGTGAAGGAAATGGCGAAGCTGTTGCTGCAAAGGAAGGGTCTCCACATCAACTTTTCATTCTACTCTCTGACAGTTTCATTCCGTTGTACAACTTCCGTTACATTTACGATTACGTCATGATATGCCAGAATACCTATTCCCCGCAATAAATTCTCTTACTCTGCGATGATACATGGTTCGAGTCCTTTTTGCACGCGCGCAGTTGCAGTTTTCAGCGACTCTACCGGGTTTCTAGTCCATCGATGTTACCACAAGGTATGGTGCACAGCAACGAAAGGTTGGCCTCGTTTGCAACAGATTCTGATTCGACGAATTCTGTCAAGCATTATTCTTGAAGACTTAAGTGAATGATGTCAGTGATTCTCTCGAGTGAGTGGCCGCGGCGTCAACCTGCAAAACTGGATTAAAGCAAGCCCAAGCACAACATTTTAAACCATCAGTCATCTGAATTGTTTTATGAACCTTAAAACAACTGCAATCGTCGTTGTTTAAATCAGGTAGATTAATCTCGAAGCAGGAAGCAGAGAATTCATTTGAAGTTTTGTCCTGACAAAATAAATATTGATCCAATCGCAAAGAGGACGAAGGAAAATGGTTCTCACACGATGGAACGATGGAAAGCTTGCGGTATGAATACTACGTCACAGGTCATCGAAGCTACATTTAAGAGTGACCATATGACATTTCCAGGCTACATTTCCATTCCAAGCATACTGTACATGTTTTCAGATTGTACGATGTGGTACATGTTCACAAGGACCAATTCAATTCCAGTTCATAGAGACCTTGACCATGACAGCAATGTGGCACCTACCCATTCACATGTCTCGGTCGCCTGTTGTTTGCACTTGTTCGTCACAAGTGATTCGCAGAACACCACTCTGTTTATCTTACATTAATCCTCCGCCCTTTGGCATGTGAGGAGTAAGCAGAGATATAAGTAGTTAGGACTTGAAGGGACACATAGTCGAGAGGTCGAAGCGAGTAGTTGGTTGTCGTCCTTGCATGAATGTGCATCTGCTGAGTTGAGTGCAGTGAGATCTGGGGACAAAGAGAACAGATGGCGACAACGTCGAAGAATTACCCACAGAGATGCGTCGCCAAAACAATGTTTTTCAGATCCAAAAGTTGATTTAGATCAAGTGTTTGGATCATACCTAAGTTGTTTCTTCACAAAGATGAAGCCTCGGTTGAAACGTATTATGCGATCATCAGTTCGTCAGCGATTAACGCCACTGCGGGGACCGAGAGCGTTGAGGGTGAGAAAAGCGCCGTTGCGAGGAACGAGAGGTTCTCTGCGGGGACCTAAGCCGCGACCAAAGTCAGTGCTTGGGCAGAAAAAGAAAAGGAAACTTAAGGTGCCGACGACTCCACAAAACCGACGAAGACCGCCATCAAGCTGTTTAAAATTGTTTCAAGAGGCAGTACTAACGGTGAGGGAGGCCAAAGAGGGGGTAAGCTTGTCGAAGATACTGCGGCTGCTGCAAGTCAAGTACAGAGGCCCCTTGATAAGAAAAAAAATAACCTCATAGCCACCGAATTGAACCGCTTGGCCGAGCAGGGCAAGGTCATTCGTAAAGAAGGGCACATATACAAATTTAACCTCGGTTCGACTAATGTCTCCAATTCGGCTGATGCATCATGGTCACTATCTGTCACTAGTAGAATTCGATCTGGAGACAGTCAATCCGGAGCTACGAGTGGATCCACTCCCAACGTGTCCGGCGCCACCTCTGTGAAGAGCCTTGATTCTCATGAATCTCGGACATCGTCTTCCTTCTCCGACGTCCGGCGTTATGACTACCGTCAAGGCGGAAATTCTGAAGTCGAATCTCTCACAAATGACCATGTTGAAGACAGAAGTAGCACTGGTGACTTATCCAGCTCTGATTATTCTGCTTCCTCGACTTCATCTCGAGCTTCTTCCAAATAACGCTGTGAAATCTCTAATGCAACCTTTACTCTACTAGTAATCTCTCTCTCTCTCTCTCTCTCTCTCTCTCTCTCTCTCTCTCTCTCCACTGTCGTGTGAATGAACATTGGAAGTTAGACTCACCCCTTCTAATTTCAGCGACTTTCATCATCTGCAAATTGGACTTCGTCATTTCAAGTTTGATTGTGCGCGAGGCTACATCGTGATTGCATCGATTACATGCAGTAGTCATATTCTAAACACGACAAACTAGGGTCATTCCTGTGCACAGGTTTATCAAAAAATGTGCATAACAAAAGCAAAGATGTGGTTGCGACAGATTATGGAGGCAGATGCCTTCTATTACTGGATAGAAGTCAATACCTGTTTTGAGATGGTAAAAATATGCAGCTCAGAAAGTCTCACCGCACACCAAGATTTTCGACGGACGAGGTCAAGATGCACATCTTACATTCCACACCTAGAAATGTGATTTAGGTGCTCTTAAACATCTTTGCATACACCAATCAGTTCACAGTGTTGATCCTAACACCCCAGCGAGTTGGGCAGATGTCATGTCAACTGGTCAAATTGGCGATGCTTGGGATGGATTGCACTTACTTAGTCCCGCTCCGAACCGGACTAGGACTGGGAACCTCGAGTGACTTCACCTTGATTGCTATCAACATGAAGCAATCCATGTGCCTAGAACCATGGAGCCATGACAGATGAACTTCTTTCAAATCATTAGCAGACATCAACCAATCAGTGTCACTGCCCTATCGAGTAAAATCACGAAACATGCCCATGAGACCTTCACTGCTTTCAAATACACGAAGCAATCTACGCTCTGGTATGCATGAAGTTCCTAAAGTAATTCATTTTGTACCTGAAATTCGACAATGACCACCCTGAACTTGGATGGAAAGAAAGCCTTAAATTTCACACCGACAGCCTGTTCATGAAAGATCTGCTGGAACCTTTGACGATGAATCCAAATGAGCACTCTTAGAATGCTTAACTGGTGATGCATTTATAGAAATAAGATTTTCTCCTCGAGCAGCGCCAGCATTACGAACTCTTTTCCTCAGAAGTACATTAGGTTTTCCAGAAACCGTAGTTGAGTGGTCCCTACATGTGCTCTGCGGTGAAAGTTACATAAATCACAGGCGTTAAGTTACATCAAGGCACGCACTAGTTTATTAAATTGCACGCCACTTTTCCGTCCGCTTCCTTTAACCATAAATTACCCACGGAAATCATCGAACACAACAATCTACTATGACCCCACTCGTTGTTAAGAACGCATGTTCTCAATGGTATTCTGGATGAGTAGTACCTTCAGAATCCACGATGCTCTAGAACCAGGCCTTCCAGGTCCTCGGCGTAAAGATCATATAGAGCTTGTCTTGGTCGACCACCGTTCGCCGACAAACATTTTGTACAATACCAGATCTTTTCTGGAACATCTAAAACTTCGTTCGTCTGTAAGCACGGTAAGTGAAACCCAGATGCGCATCCGTCACAAATTACTAAACTTGTTGTATCGTTCACCAGGTTCTTGCAAATGTCACAAGTGACCAGAGAAATTATATATGAACTAGCCGGTTCTCGTGAAGCTGTCGATATAATATCCAGTTTTGACAAGCTTACTTCAGATGCGATCTTCTGGTGTACATGCCGCAGGTCAACTGGAGGTTGAACAGTCTTTGTTTCACGTATCCGTGCAAGCTTTTTTAGCATATTTCCATCTCTAGACGATATACTTTGAGAGTCTTTTGAGCAAGCGATAAGGGTTTTGAAGACACCCGGTTTACTTGCACGCTTTGGTTTTGCAGTAACATGGGAGTTACTTGATCTCTTCCCTGTAAATAAAACAAAAGTAAACCAATTAGATCACAGGATGTCACCTATAGAGTGTTGAATTTTCCGGCAAATGATCACAAGATAAACTGCAACTACATATTGGTTTAACAGTGCATTTATTTACTACTAACTGAATAGGATACATGGAAAGCCGAAGTGTACATAACTAAATACTAGGTTCCTGACGGCTTTTCTATGATCAACTTCAAAAATTGCCAAGTAACGTGGACTAGCACAAGGGAGATTCAGGATCAGACTCAAAGAGTAGATTTTATCAAGTTCACGAATAGGCATGAAACAATCACACTCATTTTCCCATTCATAAACTTGTGTTATATTGATGACGCAAACAGAACAATCAAAAGAATTACTCACAAGACTGGAACGTAAGTGGATGAATAACTCGCCAGAAATATTTACAGCTTCGGCAGATATTGGTGCTGCTGAAGCTAGAATGGCGGGAGTTGAAACATCCCGCGCTGGTGTTAGAGATGACACAGTTGGCAGGATAGAGTTCTACAAATCAAAAGACATGTATCAGAAAGGCAAACACTTTTGACATCACTTCCAAATCTATCACATTGCTGACATTATATATTCTATCCACCGGAATTGCAATATTGATTTTCAAATTGACCAACAAAGGGATATCAGTATAACGAAACTACTATCGGTACATTACCCGACTCCCTCCCAGTACCTGTGTACGATGATATAGAATTTTAGCACTGCCTTAGGGCAAGACAATTCTGCAATCACCGAAATTCGCACTAGGTATCTAGAATTGCATTGCTCAAATCAGTGATTACACGAGTACAGGCATACACAACCAAATTTCGTATCAAGAAGTAACTCCAGCTCATACCTTGGGCAAAATCAATTGCTGAAGCAACGATTGCAAGGACTTCTTCGACACAATATCATGAGGTGCTACACATTCAGCCAGCCCTTCCAAATTTGAATAAGCCTTTATCGCCAGATGGGGTTCTACTGGAGCAGGCGGAGCCCCACCTCTAAGGGCTGCCATGCCAACCAAGACCATTCCTATTTCAGCAGTCTGCTTCAAAACCATCTCTACCCCCATGGCTTCTCTCTTCAATTTCATCGGAATGGGTACATCACCAGCTTCAGGCCTTACTTCCACCCCATGAACCACTTTATCTCCACCAAGATCCATTCCTCCTGTTTCTAGCCCTGCACTTACGTAATGAGGATGACCTTGAGTTGAGGAGCTTGGAATCGTCGTTGAAGTTGGAACTAGCATATGTGTTGCCATCTCTAAAGGATTAATTAAACTTTAGTAAAGAGACTGTCTCATCCGGTAGCCAACTTCGATTACATTTCTAGGATAAGACACCACATTTTATTGATGAATTCAGCCTCTAAAAAATATTTTAAAAAATACTTAAATTGTTAAAAGTTGATGTTTATTTATTTTTTTCCTTTTTATTGGAATGACACCACTCATAAACAGTTCCTCGGTTCTTCGTCAACCGCAATAGAATAGCACCAGTCGAATATATTTTTTGAAATCAGTATATTGCACCCTTGCTGCAGTGAAGAAAATATTGCAATTCTATAGTCCCTCCATCAATAATTCAAACAGATGTCCTCAACCTCTGGATTGGTAAATATCTTCCTAACATATACCAGACTGATACCTTAAAAAAGATTCAAAAAATAAAGAAAAAAAACGAAAGAAAAAAGAACAGGGAATACACTTACGATAGCAAAATCCACCTGTGTAAAACCCACGCTAAACAAAAGATTCCATTAAAATTCGTTCTATCGGGAGGCACCGCATGTTCTAAAGTCCCTCACAACATGCCATGCTCGAACCAATGCATCTAAAAGTAAAATCCAGTCCACCAAGCAACCATGAACCTCATGCCGCTCAAACTAAACCGACTCCAAACCCAGAATTCAACGCTTGCACAGCAATCCTACTCTCTCCCGCTCAACACGCTTTTCCACTTGCTAGAAAAATTATATTCTCTCGTATTGAAAGGAGAGGGTACAGACCGTGGAGTCCAAGCCCGTCTAATTGACTGCACTGCACATTCAATCCAGCCTCCTTCGACTCTGAATCCTGCGCACACTCAAGCTTGCATGCATGCAGACAAATTGCACGTAACGATGTGCAAACCTTTCATTCGGAGAGTCGGGGAATTCAAACCCTAATTCATGCACGAGCTCTTTCTCGTTTTCTTCAACGTTAGTTGGACACCTGAAAGTCCCATTCACACGACGACTTAACCCAGCGTTATTTTGTCGTCGGGGAACTCGAGCTCGTTCCCGTATACACGAGCACTGAGAACGTATACTGAGAACGTGTATTGGGAACTTGTTATTCCCTAGTGACCACCAAGATATTTAAATGTGTAAAGTTTTTCTTTTCTTTTCTTTTCTAATTTGGTGTAGGTTTTAATGTTGAGAATAATAATGATCATCCTTACGTAGCTAGCATCAACAAATGCATATTACGTGGCATTGATAAACTGAATAAATAATTTATTTATTAGCTAATAAATATTTTTTAATAGTTTGAAGTTGGATGACTTTGTGGGAAATGTTTATTATATATGAATGCCGTTTAAAATATTAATAATAATATCAATAATATTAATATAAAATCATCATATTTTAACAAAATTGTAAAAGAGACTTCGAAGTACAAGAATTAATTTATTTCAATTTTGAGCATACATGTTATTAATTGCATCTACATTCAATTTAAAAAAAAAATGATAAATTGGTAGTTTTAAGTTTTAGGTTATATGCACATATAAGTAGATAAAATTAGGAAAATATATTTTTAAAGGAATAAAATTTTAAAAATAATATTAAATTTAAATTAGAAAATAGAAAATTTGGAAAAAAAAAATTAAAATCAAAATTTTTAATTAAAAATTAAGACAATGATTATATACATAGGAAAGCATTAAAATGACCCATCCATTTACTAAATTGATCCATTCCATTGTAACCATCATTAGAAAAATGGATCATCTCCAAAAACCATCCTTACAATCATGACCTTTATCTCTACCTTCTTTATTCCTATTCCTTGTTTTTTCCATTCTCAGCCTTCTTCATCTTAACCTCTTTGTTTATAGTTCTTACGTCAACCCTCCTCGTTCCTTCCATTCTTAACCTTCATCTCCTTTAGTCATTAGGTAAATCATAGTTAATAAAATGTTATTTCAAAAATACTAAGTAGTAACAATTTGTATTCATCAACCTTGCTATTCTTTTTCTTATTAATTTTCTAATTACAAAAAAAATATTAATATAAAAAAGAAATCTAAAGCTACATTAAAGAATAAAATCCACAAATAAAAAAGATATCAGAGGATAAAACCATGACATTGAAACATGAGACATTTGCACCAAAATTATGTTACAACTATGGAGTTTGTTTAATATATATTCCAACTCATATAAGATGCCAAATCTTCAACACAAAATGTATAAAGTCGGATAAAAATTAAACTTTAAAAACTATCAAAAATATTATTGCAAAAATGGGGCTAAAATAATATGCAGAACCACTACTTAGAGGACAACATACTAAACACTACAATAAAAAGTGCATGCATTTGGAATTGTGTATAATACGATATAGATAAGATAATTATATAGATAGTTAGAAGCATGGAAGTTTCTAGAATTGGGATTAGGTTAGTAGACCAAATAAGACCTATCATGGAACATTCTAAAAAAGGCTTAAGATAGTTATCTAGATGGGACCTACTACCTAAGAACATTCTAGAAAGTCAAGGGTGGTAGGATAAGGTATAAATAAGATGGACTAGGGTCTTTTAGGGCATCTGAATAGGTATGGCTTTAGATTATTTCTCTTAGTAAAGTTTGGTTTTACATCTTTTTGTTTAGTTTTATTCTGTTATGTTTCTATTTGTTTAGTTTGTCTTTCATGTTCTATTTTGTTTAATTCCGTTTAATTTTGTCCTATTTTGTGATAAGATTTTATGTTGTTGTCGAATAGAAGGATCTTGGGTTTTTGAGATAGTCTGGTCTTATTTCTTTGTGGCTCTCATAATAATTAGGCTTTGTACTTTGGTAGTAGTTTATGTTAATCGATTTTTCTTAGAAGCCAAAAAATGTAAAAACTTTGATAGTGAAGAAATTATATTGTTGTAGTTTCTTATGATATATTTTGTATTTGGAGCTTTGAGGGCATCTTCAATTTATAAAGTTAATGAAGGCAAAGATTACAAAGATAAAATATGCTATTAATTTTTATTTTATTTGTATATATGTGTATGTGTGTTAAGATCCTCTCACCAATTCATATAATTTTTGGAAGAAATATATAAATTTATCAATGACTGCATTAATTATTTAACAAATAAGAAGTAAGATAAGAAGTAAAAAAAAATATCAAATGACCAAGAGCAATGTGAAGTCTATCATAAGAAGTATAAAAATCTACTTAGATTTTATAAGATTAATTCCAAAATAATTAAAGTGGGACTTAAGGATTGTTCTACTTCATATACAAACCTTTACTTCAAAGCCTAAATAAAGTTCAAGTACCAACAAAAAATCAAAGAGTACTTACAAATACAATAAGTTCTTAATTTTTCCAATTGATAGAGATATAATTCCTGTAAGTCTAAAAACATCCAATTTATTTAAACATACAAAAACTTCATATGAGTAAAAGCATATATTAGTTGCAAATTTAGAATATAAGAAATAAAGGCATCTAAATATTATAAATTCTTTTAATTGAATGTCACGGACACAAAATACAGACTTGAAATCTAAGAAGAAGTTCAAGAAGAAGTGGCAAAACTAGATTAAACAGATGAGTACAAGAACAACACCAGAAAGGTGAGCTAGAACTCCAAGAGATGTGTTGTCGAGACTGAAGAACTCTTCAGCCTCGATTCCTATATATACTCCTACTTAGGAAGCTTCTCGAGCTACTTCTATTAACTAGGAAGCTTCTAGAAGGTTCCAGAGGCTTCCTTTCTAGAAGGTTCTAGAAACTTCTCGAGCTACTTCTATTAATTAGGAAGCTTCTAGAAAGTTCCAGGGGATTCCTTTCTAGAAGCTTCTAGAAACTTCTGTTCTAGAAGGTTCCAGAGACTTCCTTTCTAGAAGCTTTTAGAAACTTCTCTCTAAAAAGTTCCAGAGGCTTCTCTTCTAGAAGGTTCTAGAGGCTTGTTTTCTAGAAGGTTCTAGAAACTTCTCTCTAGAAAGTTCTAAGGAATATGTCCCTAACATCACCCCCTCATTTAGCTTCGAGGTTTCTGAGAAGCAATGTTGTTGATCAGTACCAACGCAAGAAAATGAAGATCTGTCGCATAACTTCTGCTATGAACTCCAACTGTTGTTCACGAGGCAAGTGGTTCATCGATCCTTGAAGCCAACGGTAGTGGCCCACGCCTTCGACTTCTGACCAAGCATGAACTTCCGTGTCCTGATTGTGAAATTATCCTGCAAACACGCCTTCTGGTTGACCATCGTAAGCAGGCTCGATCTCAAATACGATCACCAGTGATCGGTTACTGGGTATCCTCCGTCATCGTCGTGGTAAATGTAGTTCTTCATCTCGGGGTCGCCTTCGTGAGCTACTCGGTTGCGATACTCTGACTGGCATAGTATCTATCTCTTGGCTATCTATATCAAAAGACCAAACTACGATCTATCTTGGAGAAAATAACTACATCAACTATGAATTTTGCTGGTGCTCTCCCCTTTTCTTATATTGTTGGGAGAACAAGCTTCAGAAAGAAGCTATCATCGAATTGATTTAAGTTTATCGGGATGTCGTTGATGAAACTCCTGTACTTTTTGTGGCACATTCGCAAGATTTTCATCTGGCTCCCATGTTCGCTCATTAATGTCATAGCCACACCAATGAACAAGATATTCTAACTTTCCCCACCTTCGCCGTGAATCCAATACCTTTTCAACCTCGTATTCTTCGTGGTTCTCGATTTCAATACTAGGTGGCGGACATTGCACTCTTCCAGGAAAAGATGACTCTCGATAAGGTTCCAACAGAGAAACATGAAAGACTGGATGTACCTTCATAGAAGCCGGTAACTCCAGCCGATATGCCACTGGATTAATTTGCTTCTGGATGATAAATGGTCCCAATCTTCGATAGTCCAACTTATCACATAGTCGCTTGGTCTTGATATTTCGTCGAAGAAGCTAGGCTTTGTTTCTAACTTTGAAAGTAGGTGCTGGATTCCGAAATCTATCTGCAGACGTCTTATAGGATTCTTGAGCGGATTGTAATTGAAGCTTCAACATAGTTTGAAGCTCTGATAGTTGCTTCGCAAATCCTTCAGCTGCTGGATTGTTATTTGTTGACGGACTCAATAAATCAAGCTTCGGATGTTACCCATAGTTGGAAAAGAATGGTGTTTGTTGAGTCGACGCATGGAGGGTGTTGTTATATGCAAACTCAGTTAGCGGTAGATATGCAATCCAATCGTCTTGCTGATAGTTGATGGTGCATCGTAAGTACTGCTCCAAGACTTGGTTCACCCGTTCCGTTTGGCCATCAGTTTGAGAATGAAAAGCTGAAGAAAGCTTGATATCCACCTTCAATATCCCAAAGAGAGATCTCCAAAACTTTGACACGAACTGGGTACCTCGATCTGATATGATATCATCTGGTAGTCCATGATATCGATACACATTATCGAGAAAGAGTCTTGCTGTGACTTCATTGGACGATGTCTTCTTACAAGGAACAAAGTGTGCCATCTTCGTAAGCCGATCTACCACAACAAAGATGCTGTCAAATGAGTTTGATGATGGTAAGTCCGTGATGAAGTCCATAGAAATTGAAGACCATGGTCGACGTGGAATTGGCAATGGCTGTAGAAGTCCATAAGGGCGATGCCGAGGATTCTTAGATCTTGAACAGATGTCACAAGAGAGGACAAAATCTTTCACATCCTTCCACATTTGGGGCCACCAAAAATCTCGAGAAATAAGCTCCAAGGTCTTGTTGGATCCAAAATGTCCCGCAGCTGGAAAATCATGGCGAGATTGAAGAACTCGGAGTCGTGCTAGTCCTTTTGGAATGTACAATCGCTCTTCAAAGTATAAAAGATCTCCCTCCACCTTGAACTTGTCGTCATTGGTACGTTGCTTGATATCAATGGCTATTGAATCTTTAATGGTCATAGCACGTACCTGGTTTAGGAAGTCAGCATCAAATGATACAATAGTAGTACAAAGTTGAAATCTCTCTGGCTTCAATAACGTTGTACATTGTTGATCAAACGCTGCTTCTCCGGCCTTTGGTACAAGATACGATCTCCTTGATAAAGCATTGGATAGTCCTTGCTGCCTTCCACGTCGATAAGTGATAACAAAATCGAATCTAGATAGCGACATATTCCACCGAGCTTGACGCCGATTTAAAACTCGAGCCGTCATGAAATACTCCAAATTCTTGTAATCCGTATATACGGTTACTGGATGTGCAGCTCCTTCAAGAAAGTGACGCCATTCTTCGAAAGAATCCACTATAGCAAGAAGTTCCTTATCGTGGATCTCATAATTGATTTCAGCAGCAGAGAACTTCCGAGAATAGAATGCAACTGGATGGAGCTTCTTATCTTCACTCATTTGTGAAAGCACAGCTCCCAAAGCAAAATTTGAAGCATCAGTTTCTAAATAGAAGGCCTTTGTAAAGTCTGGATGTATCAAAATTGGAGCTGTAGTAAATGCTGTCTTCAAATCTTGAAACGCCTTCTCCGCCAAAGGTCCCCATTCCAACTTATCCTTGCATGTTAATCGAGTGAGAGGAGCAGCAACTTGAGAATAATTCTTAATGAAGATCCGATAGAAGTTAGCAAAACCAAGAAAGCATTGTACGTCTCTAACCGTCTTCGGAACCTCCCAAGTCATGATTGCTTCTACTTTCTTGGGGTCCATCTTCAAACCTTCTGTAGTCGCAATGAACCCCAAAAATTCCATCTCCGTCTGGTGAAATAAACACTTTTCTAATTTGGCATATAGTCCTCGCTTACATAGTTTCTCCAAGACCAAATGAACATGCTCCTCATGCTCTTCCTCGTTTTTAGAGAATATTAGAATATCGTCCAAGTAGATGACAACAAAATCGTCAAGATGTTCTCGAAAGATATCATTCATCATATGTTGGAAAACCACTGGAGCATTGGTAAGACCAAAAGGCATGACATTATATTCGAAATGACCATACCTTGTACGGAATGCTGTCTTCCACTCATCTCCTTCCTTGATTTGTACGAGATTATAAGCTCCCCTTAGATCAATTTTTGTAAAGATCTTTGCACGTCGAAGTTGTTCTAAGAGATTAGAAATCAAGGGTAATGGGTAACGATTTTTCTTTGTTACCTTGTTGAGGCCTCGATAGTCCACTTACATCCGTAATGATCCATCTTTCTTCTTCACAAATAAGATGGGTGCTCCAGCTGATGATTTTGAATGACGAATGAAGTTCTTGGCTAGATTCTCGTCGATGTACTTTTGTAACTCTGCCAACTCCATTTGCGATAGATTGTAGATTGGGCCAAAAGGTGGTTGTGCTCCTTCTTGTAAGTCTATGGCACAATCATATGGTCGGTGTTCCGGTAGTATGTCGGCGTTCTTCTTTTGAAACACATCTTCAAAATCTTTATATTGCTCCGGTATACTTGCTGTTGAGATCTTCTCCTCGGTAGTTGGAGCCGCATAAATGACAAATGGAGTGCCTTCCTTAGATGATCTTATAAACGCTCTTGCTCCAATGAATAAAGATTCCTTTTTTCGAGGTTTTTTACTAGGTTTTTTCTTGGGTGGTTTTGAGGGAAAAGTCATCTTTCGCTGTCGTGTTGTAACACGATTATACAGTGAAAATAAAAAGAAAAGGGAATTTTATTAATATTCAGTTACCTCGAATATTGGGAGCATCGACCAACTCCAGTACAAATACTGAGTGGTCAGGTTCAGTCACTCCGTTAAAGTCAGCCGGGGCATACTGAAATGCTCCATTCGATTCCAATAACGGGAGTCAGCAGGAAGAGAAGGACCAATTCACAAGACGGGTTCGAGGAGCCAATTGGATCCAATTTCGATAATCCAATCCGGGTCCTCTTATCCAATATGAGACCTGAATTGGCCGGTCAACCCAGTGCAGTCTAATTACGGGAAATCCAGGTCTTACTACGGGTCTTAGCCAATCTGACGCGAGGACCAATTTGACCCAATTACGGGAACATCCAAGTTACTACGGACATCTTTCCCAATATAGGACCTGAATTGGTCGGGCGACTCAATGTGGTCCCGATTACGGGGTTCGATTCTGTTTCAGGCTGTCTTGTTCTCTGTGCCGTCTCAGGGAACGTTGTTTTCGGTAAATGGATTTCTTAAAGGCAAAAACGGAGGAGAAAGCTTGACGACGAGAGCCAATTTCGGATCCAAGCTTGAGGTGGGAGCCAATTCTGGATCTAAGACGGAAGATTGAAGAAATTCAGAGGATAAGGTTAGGTGGGATATAGTTTTGGGGGGTGGGTTTTTTTTTGAGGGGAAATCGAGGGGGGGGGGAGCGAGTTTTCAAGCTTCTGCAAGGTTACCAGTTCGGTTTTCATTGGAGGTTTTTTTTTGAAGATCAAGGGAATTAGAGAGAGGAGCTTCATGCTTCGGGTCGGGGAAGGAAAGACATAGAATTTGGATTTTTCTTCTTCGTAGAGTTTTGGGGAAGACTGAGGCAATCGCTGCTGAAGTCAGTGTTGTAATGGTGAATCGGGATTTTTAAATGAAGTGGGTTTGAATACTCTTGACTGTTTTGTGAAATCGAGTTACGTCTGTGATTGAAGGATTAAAAGGGTGTCTATAGGATTGAGTATGCGGAGTGATTGAAATTTATTGGGTTAATCTAACAAGACAGTCAGTGGATACAAGATCGTAAGTACAAAGCAGTATTGAAGGTTAACAGTTTGGGTTGTACGGGGTTCTCTGTAACGTCTAGAGACCTACCGGCTGGGGCAAAAAGGACTTCGACAAGCAGTCGAAGAGCACCCGTATAGATTTACGGTACATTGTTGCAGTCGTTTATATTCCAACAGTCAAAAACTGATAGACTGCTTGACTATCGGCGAATCTCCATACTACCTTCTACAGCCAGACGCCCGGCGCGTTCTCGAGCAGGAAAGCACGTAATACGACATAAGTGGTGAACCCGACGTGAAAGCTTGAGGTAGAAGGTATTGGATTTCGGTTGATTTTATCTTTATTTTTATGGAAAACGAAAATAAAAATTTTGAAGGATTTTTGGGAGAAGTTTCTGGTGGGGAGTCTTCTAAAGGACAAGGTATGCACATGGATCCGTCTATTGCTAGTTTGTTTCAAGCCTTCTCATTGTCAATGGAGCAACAACAAAGCAATGATCGGAAGGAAGCTTTGGCAACCAAAGCATTGCAAGCAGTGGTCAATAAAATTGATCAATTTGATGGGAGGAATATTTCAAGGTATTTAAGATGTTATGTTCGTGAAATGGAATTAAATCGGGTTTCTGAGAAGAAAATGGTTGCACTATTTGGACTTGCCACGATACCAGAGATAAGGGACCACATTACATCGATTACGGATCGTTGTGGGAATTCATGGGAAGATTTTTCACATGCATTGAAAGACGAATATTTCTTGGAAGATGCTGATCGCGTTACTAAGAAGCTGTTTCTGGGATGGATTGAACGGCCCAATAAGAATTTGCAAGCAATAAAGCTACTAAGGGAATTTGAGAGGCAGTACTCTCAATTATCGAAGGTAGAAAAATTGACATTGGAGCCGAACAAAGTTGATCTATTTCTTCAAGCTGCTGATGGAGAATTGTAAGAGAAATTAGAACCCCTTCTTGAAGACAAAGAAGAAGATGAAGGATTGACAACGAAGTGGAAGAACGTTGAAGATGCGGTGGGGTTGCTTACAAAAAAAGAAAGGAGGAAGGATAGGAGCAATATTCCAAAAACAGTACAAGCACCCAAAGCTCCAGTACTTACAACACCACCAACAATGCCTACAGTTCAACCTTCGACATCCTTGTCAAAGAAAGCAGATATGGGTATGGAAGAAATTATACGAGGAATGCGAGATCTTCAAATCAAATTGGCAAGACTTGAAGAGAATACTTCTACAAACAATTCGAAGAATGTTTCAAAACAAGGATATGTACAAAGATGCATTTGGTGTGATGATGCTTCACACACTAGAAAAGATTGCAATGAATTTAATAATATGATACGGCAGGGAATTATTTGCTGGAAAGATGGGAAGATGGCATTGAAAGATAGGGAGGAACTTCTTCAAACCAATTTTGGCAAGGGAGGAATGAGAGCATTGGTTCAAGATTACTTAAAAGAGCATGAAACAGTAGTACGAGAAAGTGCAAGTTATGGTGCTAGAGTAGAGGATGAAATTGGTGGGAGTACTGAAACTAGTGAGTTTTGGGCTTCTGCCGTTTCTACAATGCAAGAAGGGAAATTACCTCGAGAAGCGTAATTGAGAACTGCAGCTACAATACGAGGAAGAACAGGTTGGAAGGATCCTGTTGAGTCTCTTTCAGTTCATGCATATATTGCTAAAAGCCAACATGAAGCTTTGATGGAAGAAAAAAGACGAGGAAATTTTGATGATACTAGAGAAGGAAATTCTTTTAAGAGGCAAACTCGAGGAGACAAGGCTCGGGAGGCAGTTTCACAAGAATTGCCTGTAAAGGATACCTCAGCATCATTGGGAAAAAAAACAACGGAGACAAAAGATAAGGGCAAATCAATTGCTTATAAGCTACTTTCTGACATTGAAGCGGTAACAAATTTGAAAGGGGTGTTGGAAGAACGTATATTAAACGCTAAGGTGGAATTCACATTGAAAGAAGTCTTGGGAATTGCAAAGAAGGAGTTTCATGATGTTATCATTGACAGCATTAAGCGAAAGAGGCAATTAATGAGCGAAACTGGAATGAGTCATGCTATTGATGCAAGAATATGTAGAGATGAAGAAGAGGTTGATATTGGTTACAAGCAACCAAAAAATGAAAAGAATGGGTATAATCAGCGAGTACGTTTCGAAGATTCTAGTGACAAGGAAATGGAAACTTTGAGCCATTATACTCAAAAGCATTGGGCAAGAGCAACTACCGAGGTATTGGTGAAGGTAGGAGATATAGAAGAACCAATAGTTGCCTTGGTGGACCATGGTTCTGAAATAAATCTCATGTCTAAAGATCTTTATAAGAAGCAAAAATGGCCAATTGATATGGAACATGGATGGGCAATACGAGCAGCTAATAACACACGAGGCAAATTATATGGAGCTTGTCCAGATGTCAAAATTCGGATTGGGGATGTTGCTACGGAGCAACATTTCTTCGTTCAAGATACAACGTCTTATCCGTTGATTTTAGGACAACCTTATATCACGGCAACACGGATGGAAACAAAGGTACTTGACGATGATTCTGCTTATGCAAGGGTACGGAGCGAAGATGGGAGGAAAGCTGTACAATTTCTAACAGTACCTCCTAACCATGAACGGAATCGAGATAGGTTGAGGGAGAAACCATTGCCAAAGATTGTTGAAGGATTTAAGGATTTTGGGGAGGTACCACTGTAAAGCGAGATTATGGAGGTACAAAAGAGGAGGTACTCTCGCGAGATGAAGGTGCCTTTGATGCGAGTTTTATTGGTATATTGGAGAATGGAAATATTATGTATAAGAAAGTTGATGATTTTAAAAGAAAAGAAAGAAAAAGATTATATAATATTGAAGGACAATTATACAAGATAGGTACATTGCAAGATGATGAGAGGATTTTGGGTGTTTATGAAGAAAATGGGCAGGAAGATTCATTGGAATTGATTACATCTATTGGGTTAGGGGATAATGATAAGATTGTTGAGATTCATTCGAGAGAGGTTTATACCATGCTTGAATCTTTTCAAGCACCAGAAGTCACAGTAGAGACGAGATATAAAACGGCAGATAAGAAGGTAAAGCCTGTTGCCGGACCATTACCAGAGGATTCTAAAGAACAAATGGGAGAAGCATCAAAAGAAGCAAGTTTAAGAGATCCAATGAGTATTGGACATCAGTTTACTGAAGAGACTTTTGAAGAATTGAAGATTGGTTCTGATGGTTCTTTATTGCAGGAGGAAATTACTTGCTTCAAAAAGATGTTGGCTAAACAAGGTAGATCGTTTGCCTTCGAATCTCATGAAATTGGGTGTGTGGATCCAAATATTATAACACCTATGGTTATCTTCACTGTACCGCATGTACCTTGGAATCTAAGACCGATTCCAATACCGAGGGCACATTTACCTAAATTGGTGGAACTATTGAAAGAAAAGATAAAGATGAAAATATTAGAACCTTCATTTGCGCCGTATTCTAGTCGATGGTTTACGGTACCTAAGAAGAATGGGTCACTGCGGTTTATTCAAGATATGCAGCCGGTGAATGCTGTAACTGTCAGGAATGCAGGAATTAGACCTATTGTGGATGAATTTGCTGAGGCGTTTGCTGGAAGGGCGATCTATTCAATGGGTGATTTGTATTCAGGTTATGATCAATTTCAACTTGCCGAAGGAAGTAGAGATATGACAACGATGAGGACACCGCTTGGATTGGTTAGAATGTGCACTCTTCCTCAAGGCGCGACCAACTCAGTTGCGCATATGATGAATGGGATGAATAAGGTATTGAGAGATTTTATTTCGAAAAAGACTATGCCTTTTCTGGATGATGTTCCTATAAAGGGGTGCAGAGAAGGAGATAAGGATGAAACTTTAGATATGAGGGGGTGTCGCAAATATGTTGTTGATCATATACAAGATTGTGGAAAGATTTTAACTCGGCTTGGAGAAGTTCATCTTACATTATCGGGTATGAAGTCCGTATTTGGAGTGCGAGAGGTTGTAATTATTGGACATTTATGCGGATCTTACGGAAGAAAACCAGATCCGACTAAAGTTGATGCAATTGGAAGGATGAAAGAGGATTGTGGTTCTTTAACAGAGGTTCACAGGTTTTTGGGTGCATGTGTATTTTATCGAATCTGGATCCCTCATTTTGCTCACATAGCGGATCCATTATATGAACTGTTACGCAAGGGTTACCGATTTGAATGGAAAGAAAGGCATATTCAGGCAATGCAAAGATTGAAGAAATTATTGATGTCACCTCCAATATTGAAGAAGGTTGATTATAAGTGCAATAGACCAGTGATTCTTACTGTAGACGCTAGTCCAATTGCCGTTGGATGGGCGGTGGGTCAAGATGATTCGAATGGAAGTAGATTTGCAGTTCGATTTGGGGCTAAAGTTTTAAGTATTCGTCAGCGTGCATATTCGCAAGTCAAAAGAGAACTTTGGGGAGTTGTTTCGGCTATGAAAGCTGAAAAGGACTATTTGATTGGGGCAGTAGTAGTAATTGAAACAGATTGCTTGCCATTGCTTGGAATGATTATTAACTGTTCAACGCCAGATATTGTAATGTTGAGATGGATTGCTTATATTAAGTCACTAAATCTAGAATTTAAGCATATCACTGGAAAGGACAATTTAGTAGCAGACATGCTATCTTGAGCAAGATACGAGAGGGAGGACGAAATGGTTGAAGACATTGATGATGTCGGATTGAAATTCTATTCAATATCAAATCTCAACAAAGAAGACAAGCTATTTCTTGAAGAATCTTATGAAGGAGAATTATTGGATATTGGTCATTATTTGAATACCTTGTCTAAGCAGGGGAATTGGTCTACAGAAAAATTCAAACAAATAAGAAAAAAAGCATATGGATTTTTACTTCGAGATGGATTCTTATGGAAGAGACTCAAGAAAGGAATTGGGATGCCACAACGAGTGATAGGCAAAAGGAAAGAAAAACTAAAATTATTAAAGGAGTTTCATGATAGTTTATGGGCAGGGCATAGAGGAATCTGGGCTACTTTTGCTAAACTCAAGGAACGATATTGGTGGAAAAATATGTATCGAGATGTGCTCTCATTTGTAGAGTCATGTGAAATCTGTCAATCGTATTCTAATATCCGACATTGAGATGGTCTTCATCCTACGTATCCTCTGGCTATTCATTTTAAATGGGTTGTTGATTTAGTTATTATGCCGGTTGGGTTATGGTAGATGAGATATTTAGTTTTAGCTCGTGAAGATTTATCAAATCAAGTAGAAAGAAGAGCATTGAGGACAAAATCTACAGAGGGGATTTGTAGGTTTTTGCTTGAAGATGTCATTTGCCGTTACGGGTGCGTAGAAAAAATCACTGCAGATCGTGGAGAATTAAATGCAGAAGAAGCTCGTAAGTTCTTTGAAAGATGTGGAGTTAAACTATCACTGACTACTGCTTATAATCCGGAAGGGAATGCGAAAAGCGAACGCGGTCACCCGCCGATTGTGAAAGCATTGGTTAAAGCTTGTAATGGGAAGGTTAAAGAGTGGCCACGGCTTTTGTCATTTGCATTATGGGCTGATCGAACAACACATAGTTCGGTGACAGGATATATGCCAGTAGAACTTATGACAGGTCAAAAACCAATTATGCCGATTGAAGAAAAAGTACTTACTTGGAGTATGCTACCATGGGAAGATGGATTGACAAGAGAAGAACTTTTGGCTATTAGGATTCGACAATTGGAGCAAAGAACGGAAGATGTCCAGATAGCATTGGAAAGGTTAAAAAGAGCAAGGTTACAAAACAAGGCGCGATTCGATAAGCAACATCGATTGAGACCAAAAGCAATCGAGGAAGGTGACTAGGTACTTGTTTATGACAATAGTCTGGATAATCAACATAGTACTTTGCGGAAATTTTCAAAACGTTGGTTTGGACCATATGTTGTAACAACTGTTCATGATAATGTGACTTACTCATTACGGGAGTTAGATGGTACAAAATTGAAAATACCAATTGCAGGGAAGCGAGTAAAAATATTTAAACGAAGACACGCGGAGATGAATATGGAAGACCTTAATGAAGGTACAGAGATTCCGCAGCAAGAAGATGAAAGTGATATGGATAATGAAGGTGACGACGACGAACTGAACAAAGACGTAGGGGATATATTCTGAATCAAACAGCAATTGGGTAAATTGGTGCATACCGGAGGATGCACAGGTTCAGAGGGGGTGGATGTCGTGTTGTAACACGATTATACAGTGAAAATAAAAAGAAAGGAGAATTTTATTAATATTCAGTTACCTCGAATATTGGGAGCATCGACCAACTCCAGTACAAATACTGAGTGGTCGGGTTCAGTCACTCCGTTACAGTCAGCCGGGGCATACTGAAATGCTCCATTCGATTCCAATAACGGGAGTCAGCAGGAAGAGAAGGACCAATTCACAAGACGGGTTCGAGGAGCCAATTGGATCCAATTTCGATAATCCAATCCGGGTCCTCTTATCCAATATGAGACCTGAATTGGCCAGTCAACCGAGTGCAGTCTAATTACGGGAAATCCAGGTCTTACTACGGGTCTTAGCCAATCTGACGCGAGGACCAATTTGACCCAATTACGGGAACATCCAGGTTACTACGGGCATCTTTCCCAATATAGGACCTGAATTGGTCGGGCGACTCAATGTGGTCCCGATTACGGGGTTCGATTCTGTTTCAGGCTGTCTTGTTCTCTGTGCCGTCTCAAGGAACGTTGTTTTCGGTAAATGGATTTCTTAAAGGCAAAAACGGAGGAGAAAGCTTGACGGCGAGAGCCAATTTCGGATCCAAGCTTGAGGTGGGAGCCAATTCTGGATCTAAGACGGAAGATTGAAGAAATTCAGAGGATAAGGTTAGGTGGGATATAGTTTTGGGGGGTGGGTTTTTTTTTGAGGGGAAATCGAGGGGGGGGGGAGCGAGTTTTCAAGCTTCTGCAAGGTTACCAGTTCGGTTTTCATTGGAGGTTTTTTTTTGAAGATCAAGGGAATTAGAGAGAGGAGCTTCATGCTTCGGGTCGGGGAAGGAAAGACATAGAATTTGGATTTTTCTTCTTCGTAGAGTTTTGGGGAAGACTGAGGCAATCGCTGCTGAAGTCAGTGTTGTAATGGTGAATCGGGATTTTTAAATGAAGTGGGTTTGAATACTCTTGACTGTTTTGTGAAATCGAGTTACGTCTGTGATTGAAGGATTAAAAGGGTGTCTATAGGATTGAGTATGCGGAGTGATTGAAATTTATTGGGTTAATCTAACAAGACAGTCAGTGGATACAAGATCGTAAGTACAAAGCAGTATTGAAGGTTAACAGTTTGGGTTGTACGGGGTTCTCTGTAACGTCTAGAGACCTACCGGCTGGGGCAAAAAGGACTTCGACAAGCAGTCGAAGAGCACCCGTATAGATTTACGGTACATTGTTGCAGTCGTTTATATTCCAACAGTCAAAAACTGATAGACTGCTTGACTATCGGCGAATCTCCATACTACCTTCTACAGCCAGACGCCCGGCGCGTTCTCGAGTAGGAAAGCACGTAATACGACACCGCAACCTCCAATTTATCAATGGATTATATTTTTCCAATCAAGAAAGACCAAGAATAATAGGATTTGATGGGGTTCTAATAATATTAAAAATAATATGACTACTATGGTCTTTAAACGTTACTTCTATAGGTTTTGATTCATGGGTGATGCTACCAGACAATAAAGGTCGCCCATCTATGACCTAAACATGAACAGGTTTTGATTTTTGTACTAAAGGGATCTTATGACGCTTTGCAAATTCTTCGTCTAAAAACCAAGCAGATGCTCCTGAGTCTAGTAGTGCTAAGATTCTCAGTTTTTGAGGGCCGATAAACAGAGGGATTGTAAAACAAAGTGCAGGTTGGGCAGAAAGAAAGGAACCTGATTGTTGTTGGGATATTTCATTGTCCAGCCGCACGGTTCCTACTGTGGCTGGGCATCCTCGTTTTCCTGAACAAATACTCCCCTAGTCTTGACTATGCCTCGATTTTACTTTTTGGGGCAATTTCTGACTTTGTGGCCTTCTCCACCACAATACAAGCATAAATTTTCCTCCATACGTCGCTTTTTTTCTTCTATAGTAAGAGATTTGATACGTACCGCATCAATTTGCATGTCTTCCACCTCTGAATGCGAATTCACACCGCTTGCCGACATAGTTGGAGCATGGCGAATTGTATGTTGTCTTGAGCGTTGATCTTGGCGACGTTGGAATAGGCGATTATCGCACTTCACAACTTGGCTAATGGCTTCATTGAGCGTTCGTGGATCAGGAGGAGTTAACAGCAAATCCTTCACATCATCTCTTAAACTCCAATAGAATTGACTCATCAACGCTTCTTCATCCCAATTGATGTCGCATACTAATTGCCTGAAATCCGAAGCATAGACTGATGTAGAACGCATCCCTTGTCGTAGCGACCGGATCTTTGTTGTAGCCCATCGAACCTTATCATGTTCACCAAATGCTTCCGCAAATGCTTCCAAAAAGGTTTCGAAGTTGTTTAATATGGATGATCGTTTCTCAAACAAAGGAGCAAACCATGATAGAGCTTGTCCCGTAAGTAAGGTTCCAACAAGCCCAACACGTGACTCCTCCATTAGATATCGTTCGGGCTGTAAAACTGTTATCAACCTGATTTGATTGACGAATCCTCGAAACTTGGAACGTGTTCCATCAAACTTATCTGGAAGGCTAACTCGAGGCTCCTTATGTTGTAGAACTAGTGGTTCTTGTCGAAACTTAGGTAAAGTTGTTTTTCTAAGTGCCGAAATTTGAGGCTGGTGTAGTTTAGATTGTGCTATCCCAGATACTCCATCATTATGAAGCCTTGCCACCACTCCTTCAATCTCTGCAGTTCTTTGTGATAACGTAGCGAGGACATTCATAATAGCATCTAACTTAGACTCCAAACTTTCTGTCATACTAATGTCTTGACCTCCGGCCATTCTAAAAGAAGGACAAAAATGACCCTATAAGAGGCAATATTGGTTTATAGGAGGGTAATCCACAACCTATAAAATGCCTTAAGAATTTCAAGAAGACGGGTAATCCACTCTCTCCAAGAAGAATAAGACTCCAATATTGTAACAGAAGAAGTATCAGTTTAGAGGAGGGTAATCCGCAACCTCTAAAAAATGCTAGTATACCTTCAAGTAGAGGGATAATCTACACTCTAGTAAGAAAGAACTAGCTCTGATATCTCAAGTTAGTATAGTCTCGACAAATTGTCACGGACACAAAATACAGACTTGAAATCTAAGAAGAAGTTCAAGAAGAAGTGGCAAAACTAGATTAAATAGATGAGTACAAAAATAACACTAGAAAGGTGAGCTAGAACTCCAAGAGATGTGTTGTCGAGACTGAAGAACTCTTCAGCCTCGATCCCTATATATACTCCTACTTAGGAAGCTTCTCGAGCTACTTCTATTAACTAAGAAGCTTCTAGAAGGTTCCAGAGGCTTCTTTTCTAGAAGGTTCTAGAAACTTCTCGAGCTACTTCTATTAACTAAGAAGCTTCTAGAAAGTTCCAGGGGATTCCTTTCTAGAAGCTTCTAGAAACTTCTCTTCTAGAAGGTTCCAGAGACTTCCTTTCTAGAAGCTTCTAGAAACTTCTCTCTAAAAGGTTCCAGAGGCTTCTCTTCTAGAAGGTTCCAGAGGCTTGTTTTCTAGAAGGTTCTAGAAACTTCTCTCTAGAAAGTTCTAAGGAATATGTCCCTAAAATTGAACATAACTAATATTTAATATCATAAATATAATTATTTGTTTTAATAATTATCTAAATAATATAACTAGATAGAAGTACATAAAGAAAAGTTGATTTAATAATATCTTATAGAGTAACTTTTAAGAAGCTTCATAGATGTGGCTTTGAGTTTACATATATTTATAGTTGATTGATAAGTTGAAAACTTGGCCAACAAGTTAACCATATATCACATGTGCTAACAGTTTGTGGTATAAGCTAATTATATAGTGCACACATAAAAAACTTACTTTATAAGTTAAAGCATGCATCTTGTAAGTTGGATACATGTCGGAGGTTCTATAGAACATTGTCATATAACTTCTAATTAAATAGTATATATAGAGGTAATAGTGAAGCCTTCTGCAATCTTATTAATATATTTCTAGTCTTTAGTCTTATTTCAAGATTTTTTGGTCTTCTTGTTTTTGGTAATAACTATTATAATTTAAAATTATATCATCTTTGAGTGATTTTTTAGCCTTTTCAAGTGATGTAAGAATTTATTGATCTTTTGAATTCATATCTTTGATGGTTTGACAAGTGTGCTAATTCATTATTCTTGTTTTATTTTAAAAGTGAGTGAACTATCTAACTACTATTATTGGATTTTGAAGATTAAATTGTACCCACCTTTAAACTAACATTTAGTTTTCTAACACTATTTTTTTTTAATGAAAAAAATTACTTCTTGTTGCAGAAATTTTTATTTGATATTAGAGGTTACAAATTATCTTTTCTTAATTTAATTTTTAAATTTATTCAAGTTGTCTATAGATGAAAAAATTATGGATGCTATTCTCAATGAAAGTGAGAATTGATTTGCAACTACTATACATCTTCATGAGCTTATTAATACTTTTAGAATAGAAATCTCACATATTTCTAATATAAATTATAGAAGTACTATTCCTACATCTATAGAAGAAGTTAAAAATAAAGTTCAAAGTTTATGCTAAGAAGTTATGTAATTGAAAGAAGCAAGTAGATCAAGTTCACAACTATATTTTAAAAGCTCTACAACAACAAATATGAAGGATATAAAGATAAGCATGGTAGTAAAGTTTGATAGAACAAAATTGAAGTTTTGAAGGTTTTTATAATAAGTGAAGTTCTATCTAAAGTTACATCTTTTTCAATATTTTAATGGATTTACTAAAATTAAATTTATAGATATACTTCAATCTAGAAGTATTTTTTTTTGTTTGCACCTTTGATAGAAAAAGATTCATAAATACTTTATAATTTGAATTTATTTTTGAAAGTATTTATAGCTATATTTAGAAATAGTGATTAAAAAATGATAGTAAACCCAAATTCATATCTTTACAATAAGAATCACATTCAATCACTATATATACTATTGAATTTCAAAAACTTGCCTAGGATGTGGATTGGAATGATATAGTCCTAATTAATCAATTTTGATATGGATTGAAAGATAATATGAAGGATTTATTATTGATATAGCTAAAAATAGACTTATTAAAATAATTTATTATTCAAACCATTGCATGCAACAATCAATTCTTTGAAAGATGCTAGGAACGAAGATTTGGTTGAAGAAATATAAGTCAAGTCATGGAAATGCCTTATAATTTTTTGAAATCTTATTCATCTAAGCTAGAACCTATGCAAATTAACACAGTATATTTCAAATCTCTTATTGAGCAAGAAAAAACTTAATAACATTAAGAAGATTTGTGCCTATATTATAAAGAATCAAAGCACATTACTTAATATTATCCAAAGAAATAATGTAATCACAAAATGAAGAGTATGGTTGCCAAAAAAGATAATGTATCAAAAAAAAGTTTTTCTAGCTACAATAAGGATAGTGTGCCTAAAAACTTACACAATACCTAGTAAAGATTCTATTCTTTCTTCAAATCTCTCACCTTATTTTATTATAGAAGTTTTTTTAAGGCCAAATTATCACAACATCTTTGATTTATTAGATTCAAAAGCTTCGGATTTTTTTTTATAGACAAAGATTTTGTCAAAAAAAAAAAAAAAAAAAATCTTAATCAAGAAAATCAAATTTGTATATGTCGAAGTAATAGATGGTCTATTGTCTATTGTCTTGTAGAGATGCTACTCATGAAACTATTCTTTTGAATGTAACAACTAATGGTTATAATATCTTAATAATATTTAATGTGATTAGGTTTCTTTTCAACTTAGTTATTTTAGGGTTATTATAACTAAAGAAGTATAATCCTTAAATAATATATTTCTTTTAATTTTAATTTTTTTTATAGTTTAATTTAAGATTTTATTAATAAAATAAAAATCAATATATCTAATACAACAAAATTCTTATTGGTAGGTTTAAGAGTTTTTATACATGCTACAAAAGAAGGATCATTATTTTTTATATATTCCACTTTTATTTTTGATAGTAGAAAGACTATAAAAAATATTTTAGATCAATACTAAGATTATTAAGATATTTTAAAAAATAAAAATAAAAATAAAACTATTTTATAAAGCGTTGTCTATATGATTGTTCAATTGTTTCTCAAGAAAGAACTCAATTACCATTTGGACTAATCTATAGCTTATCACAAAATCAATTGGCTGCATTCAAGGAGTACATTACCAAGAGCTTAGTTAAAAACTTTATACACCATTCAAAATCTCTAATAGGAGTTCTTATCTTATTTGTAAAGAAGAAAGACAGATCATTGTAGATGTGTATAGACTATCAAGAATACAACAAGATCACTATCAAGAATAATTATTTTTTTTATCTTTAATTTAAATATTTTTCAAATAATTAAATTAAATAAAGATCTACAAGGAGCATATAACTTGATATGTATCAAAGGAAAAGATGAATGAAAGATTATATTTTAAATTAGACATGAGTATTTCAAATATAATGTCATATCTTTTAGATTCATGAATGCATCAACTAAATTTCAACATCTAATAAATGATGTCTTTTGTGAGTTTTGTGATGATTTTTTTTATTTCTTATTTGAGTGTCATTTTAATCTATTTTAAAAATAAAAAAACATGAACTTCATATTTATTGTATCCTATAAAAACTTAGAAATACAAGAGTATATACTAAGATGGAAAAGTGTGTATTTCACACTACTCAAGATGACCTCTTAGGATATATCATTTTAAATGATGGCCTTATAATAGATCTTAAGAAAAGTTTAAACTATCATGGATTATAAGGTTCCAAAAATAGTAAAAGATGAATAATTTTTTTGAGATTTATTAATTATTATTGAATCTTTATTAAAAATTCTTCTTAAGCTATAGCTCTTCTCATATATTTGACATATAAAGATAAATTTGAGTGGAGCAAAGAATCTAAAGTATTTTTTGAAGTCTTGAAGATAATATTTATTTTTGTATTAATTTTATATTATATTGAATTTTTTAAGGCATTCTTAACAGAAATAGATGCATCAAATTTTGCCATGAGTCTAATGTTGATATGAATGTAAGTAAATGATATGCTCTATCTAGTAGATTTCTATTTCAAATTTTTTTTAGTAGTCAAAATTAACTACAAGATCCAAAATAAAGAGCTTCTTGTAATTATGGATTTATTTTAAGAATAGCATCATTATTTAGAAGGTACTTTCAATCTAATCACTATATACAGAGATCATAAGAACCTCAAATATTTTATAGTAGTACATATTTTAAATTGTCTCCAAATTCATTAGAGTATGTCTTTATTAAGATTTTATTTCAAGATCACTTATCAATATGAAAAACTCAAGATTTATTAGACACCTTTTTTAGACATTTTTCTCCAGTACCAAAAGAAAGAAATGCAACTTTTGATTATAAAAGAACAATTTTTTTTGAAGCAAAAATATTTTTATCTTCAAATAATGAAATCAAAATTGATTTCTAATTTAATATTTTTTAAGGAAGTTTAATTAAGTATGTTCTTTGATCTTTTTATTCATGATTTTAAAAATAATTCTTTTAAGTTTGAGTTCAAGAATAATCTATTCTATTTTTAAGGATGCTTTTATATTTTGGAATGCAAAGTACAATTACGTGTTTTTAAAGCTTGTTATGTCTTTTAAATAGTAGGATATTTTGGATATAATAAGATTTAAGAACTAATATTTAAAGATTTTTAGTGGCTTCAAATATGGAAGGCAGTTAAAGATATTGTATAATCATGTGATATTTTTTTAAGATAAAAAATTCCTCATCATCAATTCTATCGACTTCTTCAATCATTACCTATTTAAAAATAATTACTATCTTTTGTTTCTATAGATTTTTATCATGAATCTTTTAGTCTCAAGTTTGTATAATTTTATATTTGTCATAATAGATCATTTTACTAATGTTGTATATTTTATACCTTATACAAAATCTATTATAAGTAAATAAACAATAAATTTTTTCTTTGGAAATATCTATTACTATCATGGATTACATAAAGATATTATATTGGATAGAAAGACTAAATTTATATCAATATTTTGGAGAATTTTTTTTAAGATTTTAAAAGTAGATATATAACTATTTTTTGTTTTTTTTATCTTTAAATTAATAAACAAATAAAGTTTATAAATTAATTTTTGAAGCAGTATTTGAGATGTATCATCAATTATTAATAAGAAAATTAGACAACTATTTTATAATTAGTAGAGTTTACTTATAATAATATAATATATTTATCTATTCAATAAATATCTTTTTTTTTACTAATTATGATTATCATCTATGACTTGGTATTTTTAACTTCTTAAAAGTTTATAATCTTATAGCAAAAGATTGGACAAATTGTTTATTTAAGCTATGTACAATAATGAAGGTATAATGAAAAGGAGATATCAATTGCAAGGAGCAACTTCAATTCTATATTGGTGACAAAGTATAATTGCTTTATCACAATATCAAGATTAATCATCTTTAAAGTAAATTAAAATATTATAGGCTTGATCTATTTCTAATTTGTGAAAAAATCAATCTTAATCCTTAATAATTACATCTATCAAAGTCTAAGAAGATATTTCTTATATTTTACATGTCTCTTTTTGAGTCTTATAAAATAATCAATATCTTGAAAAAAAGACAAAAGTCACCTCTTTCTATAGATTTAGATAATAATCAAGAATTTGAGATAAAATAAATTTTAGATTCAAGGTAGAGCCAAAATAGATTGAAATATCTTGATCATTAGTAGAAATATGATACTAACAAATGCATGTAGAATTTAACTAAGAATCTTGGAAATACATCAAAAAAGGTTGATATTTTTTATTAATGACATCCATAAAACTAAAATAAAATAAAAAATCTTTATTATAAAAGAAATAAGATTAAAAAAATATTACATTCTACTCTCTATTGTCACTTGATATAGCATCAAGTACCAAATTTTCTTGAATATATGTAATTTAGTTTGATAGTGGTTTTTCATCCATTGAAATTTTTTTATTAATTGATTTTGTTAATATCAACTAAAGTTTAGATACTTAGATAGAAAAAAATCCTTAACTTAATATTCTTGTGAAGTCAAATCTTATGAGTGATTTTGAAAGAAAGAAAACTTATTGAAAGATTATATTTTGCTATTGTGATTTAGCCATTTTCACAATGTTTAGGTTTTTTATTTTTTTATTTTTATAATTGCATTCTTAGATTCTCCTTTTGTGGTATAAAAGATAACTTGACATAGTTTGGTATTGATTTCTAATCTTTCTTTGAAAGTGTGTTGGTTGTCGATTTATATTTGATTTAAATTACATACTTATAAGTCACTAAATTGACTTATGTTTAGTGTTAGAACAAAAAACTTGTAATAGAAGTATCAATTGTCAAGTATTAATTGAAGAAAGATAGAAAGAATGCTAAATACAAGTAAAATAAAGTTAGTAGATTAATTCTAATCAAATATAGAAATTTTAGTAAAAAATCCCAATTTAAAAAGTATTTCTTTAGCATATTCTTGTCATGGACATACATTGGAAGATTCTTCGAATATTCTTCTAAAATATTATCTAAAGATTCCTTTAGAAGGTTCTAGAAGATTCTTAGAATATTCCCTAAAGATTCTCTTAGAAGGTTCTAGAATATTCTTAGAAGGTTCTAGAATATTCTGATAGATTTTAGGAAGTTGCTCGAGAAGTTTCCTAATTAGTAGAAGTTGTTGGAGAAGCGTCCTAGTTAGCGGAAGTAGCTCGAGAAGCTTCCTATTCAGTAGTATATATAGGAGTCGAGGCTGAAGGGTTCTTCAGTCTCGACAACACATCTCTTGGAGTTCTAGCTCACCTTTCTGGTGTTGTTCTTGTACTCATCTGTTTAATCTAGTTCTGCCACTTCTTCTTGAACTTCTTGTTAGATTTCAAGTCTGTATTTTGTGTCCGTGACAGTTTATCGAGACTACATTTTCACTGGTATCAGAGCTAGTTCTTTCTTGTTAAAGAGTGGATTACTCCTCTTCTTGAAGGTGTGCTAGTGTTTTAGAGGTTGCGGATTACCCTCCTCTAAACTGATATCTCTTCTTTCTCAATATTGGAGCCTTATTCTTCTTGGAGAGAGTGGATTACCCCTCATCTTGGAGTCTTAAGGCGTTTTAGAGGTTGCGGAGTACTCTCCTCTGAACCAATATTGTCCTCTTGTCAAAACTCTTTTTTCTTCTTTCTAAAGGTTAGCCGAAGGTTAAGACGTTAAAATGGCTGAATGTTTGGAATCCAAACTAGACGCCATCATAAATGCTCTTGCCTCGTTGTCACATAGGACAACAGAGATCGAAGGAGTCATGGTAGGACTCCATAACAATGGAGCATCTGGGATAGCGCCATCTAAAGCATATCAGCCTCAAACTTCTGCGCCAGAAGAAGCAGTTCTACCTCCATTTCAACAAGATCGAGTAGTCCTACAACGAAAGGAGCCTCGAGTTAGTCTTCCGGATAAGTTTGATGGAACTCGTTCCAAGTTTCGAGGTTTTGTCAACCAAATCAGGTTGATAACAATTTTACAGCCCGAACGTTATCCGACGGAGGAAGCGCGTGTTGGGCTTGTTGGAACCTTGCTTACAGCACAAGCTCTGTCTTGATTTACTCCCTTGTTTGAGAAGCGATCGCCAATCCTTAGCAACTTTGAAACGTTCTTGGAGGCGTTTGCAGAAGCATTTGGCGAGCATGATAAAGTTTGATGGGCTACAACAAAGATCCGATCGCTACGACAAGGAACACGCTCTGCATCAGTCTATGCCTCGGATTTCAGACAATTGGCAAGTGACATTAATTGGGGTGAAGAGGCGTTGGTGAGTCAGTTTTATTGGGGCTTGAAGGATGATGTGAAGGACTTGCTGTTATCTCTTCCTGATCCTCAAACGCTCAACGAAGCTATTAGCCAAGCTGTAAAGTGTGACAACCGCCTATTCCAGCGTCGCCAAGACCAATGTCCAAGACACCAAATGACTCGTTACAACGTGACTATGTCTGCAAATAGCTTAAACTCACATTCGGAGGCAACAGACATGCAAATCGATACGGCGCGTGTCCGATCTCTTACTCCAACAGAGAAGAAACGGCGTATGGAGGAAGGGTTATGTTTGTACTGTGGAGAAGAAGGTCACAAGGTTGGAAATTGCCCAAAGAAGCAAAATTGGCACCCTGTCAAGACTAGAAGTGCGATGATTTCGGAAAACGACGACGCCCAGCCACAGTAGGAACCGTGCGGCTGGACAATCTAATATCACGACAACAATCAGGTTCCTCCTTCTCTGTCCAACCTGCCCGTTGTTTTACAATTCCTTTGTTTTTAGGCCCTCAAAAACAAAAAACTTTAGCTTTATTGGATTCGGGGGCATCTACTTGTTTTTTAGATGAAGAGTTTGCTAAACGCCACAAGATCCGTTTAGTACAGAAGTCCAAACCTGTTCACGTAGAGGTGATAGATGGACGACCCTTATTGTCAGGCAACGTTACCCACGAATCAGAACCTATAGAAGTGGTGTTTAAGGACCATAGTAGTCACGTTATTTTTAATATTATTAGAACCCCATCAAGCCCTGTTATCCTTGGTCTTTCTTGGTTAGAAGATCATAATCCGTCCATTGATTGGAGGCTACGAAGGATAACATTTCCTGAAAAAAATAATAATAAACCTGTTGGTAGAACCTACATGAAGAAATCTATGTTTATTGGAGTGAGAGCGTTCCTAAGATCGTCCAAGGAAGGCGCACCATTTGTCATTTATGCAGCTCCAACTAGCGGCGAGAATATCTCAACATCGAATATACCAGAGCAATATAGGGATTTTGAAGATGTGTTTCAGAAGAAGAACGCCGATATACTGCCGGAACATCGACCATATGATTGCATCATAGACTTAGAGGAAGGAGCGCAACCACCTTTTGGTCCAATATACAACCTATCGCAGACAAAGTTGGCAGAATTGCGGAAGTACATCGATGAGAATCTAGCCAAGAATTTTATTCGACATTCAAAGTCGCCAGCTGGAGCACCAATCCTATTCGTGAAGAAAAAGGATGGCTCACTGCGGATGTGCGTGGACTATCGAGGACTCAACAAGGTAACCAAGAAAAATCGCTATCCCTTACCTTTGATCTCCGGCCTCTTAGATCAACTTGGACGTGCAAGAATTTTTACAAAGATTGATTTAAGAGGAGCCTACAACCTTGTGCGAATCAAAGAAGGAGATGAATGGAAGACAGCCTTTCGTACAATGTATGGCCATTTTGAGTACAATGTCATGCCTTTTGGTCTTACCAATGCTCCAGCGGTCTTTCAGCATATGATGAACGACATCTTTCGGGAGTACCTCGATGACTTTGTTGTCATCTATCTGGATGATATTTTGATATTTACCAAGAATGAAGAAGAACATGAGAAGCACGTTTGTTTGGTTCTTCAAAAACTACGCAAACGAGGACTCTACGCCAAGTTGGAGAAGTGTCAATTTCACCAGAATGAGATGGAATTTTTGGGCTTCATTGCGACTACAGAGGGCTTGAAGATGGATCCAAAAAAGGTAGAAGCAATTATATCTTGGGAAGTTCCGAAGACGGTTAGAGATGTTTAGTGTTTTCTTGGATTTGCTAACTTCTATCGGATCTTCATCAAGAATTATTCTCAAGTTGCTGCACGACTCACGCGTCTAACAAGCAAAAACAAGCTCGAATGGGGATCACAAGCAGCAAAAGCATTTCAAGATCTCAAGATGGCATTCACTACGGCTCCAATCTTGGTACACCCTGACTTTGCAAAGGCTTTCTATTTAGAGACCGATGCTTCAGATTTTGCTTTGGGAGCTGTGCTTTCACAGATGGGCATAGACAAGAAGCTTCACCCAGTTGCGTTCTATTCACGAAAGTTCTCTGCTGCTGAGATCAACTACGAGATCCATGACAAAGAGCTGCTTGCTATAGTGGATGCCTTCCAAGAGTGGCGTCACTTCCTCAAAGGAGCTGCACATCCAGTGACTGTTTATACGGACCACAAGAATTTGGAGTACTTCATGACAGCTCGAATTTTGAATCGTCGTCAAGCTCGATGGAATATGTCTCTATCACGATTTGACTTTATTATCACCTACTGCCCTGGAAAACAGCAAGGATTATCTGACGCATTATCGAGGAGATCGTATCTTGCGCCAAAGGCTGGAGAAGCAACGTTTGATCAACAATGTACAACATTGTTGAAACCAGAAAAATTCAGGATTTTTGCTACTATTGCAACTATTGATGATGGCTTCCTCAGCGAGGTACGTACTGCGACCATTGAGGATTCTATAGCTCTTGACATCAAACAATGTGTCGATAATGACAAGTTTAAGGTGGAGGGAGATCTTCTGTATTTTGAGGAAGGGTTGTATATCCCAAAAGGACCAACTCGACTCCGAGTACTTCAATCTCGCCACGACTTTCCAGCTGCGGGACATTTTGGATTCAATAAGACTTTGGAGCTCATTTCACGAGATTTTTGGTGGCCCCAAATGTGGAAGGATGTGAAGGAATTTGTCCTTTCTTGTGATGTTTGTTCAAGATTCAAGATTCCTCGACATCGTCCATATGGACTTCTCCAGCCATTGCCTATTCCGCACCGACCATGGTCTTCAGTTTCTATGGACTTCATTACGGACCTACCACCATCGAATTCATTTGACAGCATCTTTGTTGTGGTGGATCGATTTACAAAGATGGCGCATTTCGTGCCTTGCAAGAAAACATTGTCAAGTGAAGACACCGCAAGACTCTTTCTTGATAACATATATCGTTATCATGGCCTACCAGATGATATCGTGTCGGATCGAGGTACTCAGTTTGTATCCAAGTTTTGGAGGTCCCTCTTTGAGATATTGAAGGTGGATATTAAGCTCTCTTCGGCTTTTCATCCTCAAACTGGCGGTCAAACGGAGCGGGTGAATCAAGTTTTGGAGCAATATTTACGATGCACCATCAACTATCAACAAGATGATTGGACTGCATATCTACTGCTTGCTGAGTTCGCATACAACAACACTCTTCATGCGTCAACTCAACAAACACCATTCTTCTCCAACTACGGATACCACCCCAAGCTCGATTTATTGAATTCTTCAGCAAATAACAACCCAGCAGCTGAAGGATTTGTGAAGCAACTATCGGAGCTTCAAGCGACGTTGAAGCTTCAATTGCAATCTACCCAAGAGAGTTACAAGGCATCTGCAGATAAATATCGAAATGAGGCGCCTACTTTTAAAGTTGGAAGTAAAGTATGGCTTCTTCGACGAAATATCAAGACCAAGCGGCCATGTGACAAATTGGACTATCGGAGATTAGGGCCATTTGTTATCGGGAAGCAGATCAATCCGGTGGCATATCGTCTGGAGTTACCAGCTACTATGAAGGTACATCCAGTCTTTCACGTGTCTTTGTTGGAACCTTATCGAGAGTCAGCTTTTCCCCAAAGAGTACAAAGTCCGCCACCAAGTATCGAAATTGAAAACCATGAGGAATACGAGGTGGAAAAGGTACTAGATTCACGACGTAATAGAAGAAAATTGGAGTATTTAGTGCATTGGAGTGGATACGACATCAATGAATGAACGTGGGAGCGTGCCGAAAATCTTGCCAATGCGCCAAAAAAGGTACAAGAATTTCATCAACGATATCCTCATAAACCTAAGCCGATTCAACGATAGCTTCTTGCTGAAGCTTGCTCATCAAGTAGCATAAAAAGGGAGGAGGGCACCTCCAAAACCCATAGTTCGATAGTGTAGAACTTTGTTAGCAACTATAGTTTGCTCTCATCATTTTAGCCTTTAGACATGGATAGTCAAGATACTACACTTGTTATGTCATCTCAAGCGACTAGCTCACGAAGACGACCGCGAGATGAAGAACCGCCTGCACCACGACGACGTCGGAGGATACCGAGCAACAGATCGCTAGTAATTGTATTTGAGGTCGAGCCTGCCTACGACGGTCAGCCAGAAGGTGTGTTTGGAGGACAGTTTCACAATGAAGACACAGAAGTCCACGCTTGGTCAGAGGTTGAAGGTGTTGGTCACTACCGTTGGCTCCAAGGGCCAATGAATCATTTGCCTCGCGAACAACAATTGGAATTCATAGCGGATGTGATGCGACAGATTTTCATTTTCTTGCGTTGGTATTGACTGATAACAACATTGCTTCTTGGAGACCTCGAAGTTAGAAGAGGAGGTGATGTCATGGACATACATTGGAAGATTCTTTGAATATTCTTCTAGAATATTCCCTAAAGATTCTCTTAGAAGGTTCTAGAATATTCTGATAGATTCTAGGAAGTTGCTCGAGAAGTTTCCTAATTAGTAGAAGTTGTTGGAGAAGCGTCCTAGTTAGCGGAAGTAGCTCGAGAAGCTTCCTATTCAGTAGTATATATAGGAGTCGAGGCTGAAGGGTTCTTCAGTCTCGACAACACATCTCTTGGAGTTCTAGCTCACCTTTCTGGTGTTGTTCTTGTACTCATCTGTTTAATCTAGTTCTGCCACTTCTTCTTGAACTTCTTGTTAGATTTCAAGTCTGTATTTTGTGTCCGTGACAATTCTTGGTATACTAAAAAAACTAAAAAATTTAAGTTTCTAGTAGTATATGATTATATATGGTCTAAGTATTATATATATATATATATATATATATATATATATATATATATATATATATATTAATATATAGTTAAAATATAATATTAGATATAATATAAATATGGTATCATATTACGTGTGTTCTTGCTTGAAAATGCATTGGGCACCTAGCTTTGGAAGATAAGTTACAATGCAACTATAATTCTACCAAGTCTAATAGAGCCTTAAATAAACTTCAAGTAATCCTTGATAATCCAATCAAACTTTAATTCAGTGAAATAAATTTAAAAGAAGTCACAAAAAAAATATAAAGAATCTTGAAAAAATACTAAAAATAAAAATTCCAATATAATCTTAATTGAAATCTTAATTGAACCTTAACCAAATCTTAGGTCAAAACTTAATGAAATCCTAATAAAATCCTAAATCTTAAATAAATTCTAGACAAGTTTTAAACCAAATCCAAAGCAAATTCCAATCCTAACCAAATTTTAGACCAAATCCTAAACCAAATCCTAATCAAATCCTAGATCTTAAAAAAACTCTTAATAAATCCTATAGCAAATAGAACTTCAATAATTAATGATTAAATCATTGATATCAACTCAAAATTTGTACACTTCTTACTATCTTAGTTAAGAACAAGTATAAAATAGATAAAATTGATTACACAAATCAATTGAAAGAAATAGAAGATAATCCAATAGAGTATTGGATGGTCTCCTACTCCAATTTGAATGCTAAACTTTTGGTGCTAATATCTCCTTCTTCAACCATTGAATTACTCTCAAATTTCACCTAAATGTTAAAAATTGAGTCTAATATCCATATGAAAAATTCACTTTAATCTAATTGATAGATTGCTAAAGATCTTAGAGACACTTCCTGACTTTCAAATTCTAATTTCTGAGACTCTAATCTATAAAAACCTTCATATACTTCAATTTAATTATTTGATTGACTTCAAATTTGTACATACATTCACAACTAGTACATCAATACACTATCCAATATTCACTCATATACACATCAAAACTCAAGAAATCCTCAAATTTTTAAATATATTATTATTTTTTAAAATCTTAATTAATCAAAACATCATTAATTTTGAAAATCTCTCAAAAACTCAATATTAATTTAATTGATATAAAATTAGTGCTTAAAACTTTCTTCTCAAGTTTGCTCTCAAATTCCACTCTCTAATCTACCAAAGAACTTTAGAGTCATTGTAGGTGCATGGTTTTGTGCTTTAGACTCTGATTTTGACCTAATTTGACAATCGATCTTCTCTGGGTATCAATTCTTGGTTTCTTAAGATAATTTTAAAAAATAATCTACTCTCAATTTTTTTTATATATGCCTATATCATTTAATTTTCCAATCTACTTTTTTTTGTCTTATTTATGGTCTAACAAAGTAAATATAAGCCTATTTTGTAAAAGTGTAATATTAGTCTTTTTTTTATTTTACTTTCTTTTCAACTATTATCTACATTTCTAAGATAATTTGCTATAATATTTAAAATAAGATATTCTATAATATAATATTTTTTCTTCTTTCATTCATTAGCCATATTATATTATAACAATAGCCATAAATAATTATAATACATCAATATACAAATCAAAATATAATAATTATATAATATAATATATAAAAATTATATAAAAAAAATATAATAGATATACAATATTACATATAATATAAATATGAGAACTGATATGTGTATCAAAAATAAATATTAACAGGATATGAATCCAATGGATATCAGATGCAACATCTAGGCGGATGATGTCTCATTGCTATAAAGAATCTCAACTACCTCAAACTTTAGTTCTTTTTTCTTGTTTTATTATTATTTTTATATGTGAGCTCTATTTTCTATAGAGCCATTTTTTTTTTTTTTTTTTTTTTTTTTTTAGATATTGTTATTACTTCTAGATTCTTTTGTAGCTAGATTCTTTTATTTTATCTTAATTTTGGTACTCTTTGGTTGGATGTTGCAATGATGTTGTTATGTTTTATTTTTATTTTTTTAAGACTTCTTTTGTTAAAATTGTTCTTTTTCTCAAAGTAAAAGAGCCTAAATTTTTAGATTGTAGTGTGGCAATTGCTCCAATTGAAAAGTTGGTTTGAAAAATCTATATAATATTAGTTGATGTGTGCATCACATTTGATAGAAAGATTACTTGATTTATGATTGGAATAAGTGATGCTTAAATAAAGGCTATAGTTGGTATTTTTTCTACATTGTGATTATATCAATATTATAATAATTCATAAGTAGAGTGTGGTATTGTAGTCAATTGATTGAAGGAGCCATTGAAAATGATTTAACAATGTTGAAGCTTCAAAGGAGCTTGTGGTGTTTGTCACTTCTTGATGTAAACCACATTTGAGGAGTGAAACATTGATTTTATTCTTAGATATTAATTGGAGTAGCAACAAGTTCATAATTGGATTGTGAAAATTGTGACTTTGCTATCAATATTGAAAAATTGATTCTCCAATGGAATCAAGCTTGGTAGAAGCATTAAAAAAAGCAAAAAAATATTTGATTGTTACAAAGTGTAATATTGTGTGTTAGCAATTTGATTGCAAGGTATTATTAGTATGGTAGTTGCCAAAGTGATGTTCAAGCAAAGAATAAATTTATGGTTATATAAATCTTAGTTTTATAAATGCTATGGTTATTAATTTGTTTTGATTGCAATTCAATCAATATTGATTGATTAACCTACATTAGCATGTTGAAGGATGTCAATAGCATAAGGCGGAATTCTTTTTCAAATGATGGATGTAAAAGAGCTATGAATGGCCTTTGATTTTTCTTAGACATCAATAGACAGCGTGGTTGATTAATATGTATGGCGTAGGAGGAAAAATTGGTATTATATTATATTATATTATATTATTTTATTTCTCATGAATAACGTAAATGCCATTTTTAATATTAAAGAAGTGCATGGCACCTTGATGAAAAACTTAGAAGTATCCATTTAATTTTATTGCACTGCTAAAGGCTTGAGACTATGAATAGAAGTGAGGAATTTGAAGCAATTGACTACAAATTAAAAAGACTATCCTCTTAAATCCATATTGCCTTCAATTTGAGTACCATCTTTTTTTACACTCTTAAGTTGGACCTGTATTATTCACTATAATGTATTAAGAAGTGCAATCAAGTTTAGAGATTATAGAATAGCCTCCTTTGATTGATAGTTTGTAATAATTAGATTTAAATAAATTTAATACTAGTAGCATAGGCTGAAGTAATGAAGACTTAAAGTTGCAATCAAAGAACCAATTGAGTGGAGTAGAAAAGAAATAATTGTTTTTAAGAAGGCAAGCCTCTTCAAGACAATACAAAGTATTTAATTGCAAGTAGATTGTAAGAAGTACAATTTTGAATTTTTTTTTAAATTTAATTATAAAAAGATAGCTCAAAAGCTAAGTAAAAATTTTAAATTTATTAATTCTTTTCTTATGCCAAGATATACTCAACCTTTAATTCTAATTTCAAATTCAAACATATTTTTTACTAAAATATCTATAAATCACTTATTTCTAGTTAAATTTAAGTAAAATTTAATTCATTGAGCTTAACTCAAGTTAAAAACTTCAAAATGCTAAAGTCGAAAAATAAATTTTAAAGAAATTAAAAGCCAAATAAAAAAAAATTGATAAAAAATGATAAAATCTAACTTCTTTCAAAATTTCAATATGAAAAAAATTAAAATACAGTAAATGGCATAAAAAAATTTGAATTAATTTAAAGCTCATTGCCCAAAAACTCATATGATCTTCTATCCATTAATTAACATAGATCTTTTTTATTATAGCTCTTTTTTTTATGTACAAAATTTTGTTAGAAAGCTAACAATAAGATCTAGCTTCTTTCAAAATCTCAAAAAAAAAAGATGAAAATATAATAGATGGCATAGAAATATCTAAACCAATCTTGAATCTTGAGGTCCAAAACTCCAATGACCTTCTTTTTACATTATACTAGTCCAAGAAAAATCTACTTGATGCAAAGAAACTTCTATCCTAATCTTCTTCGAATATCTACCTTGGACCATTATAGAACCAAGTATGTATTATAAAAGATAATACTCTCAAAACTTAAACAATCCATTTAAGATAACAATCCCACATTCTAAATTTCATTCAAATTTATAAATATATTAGCATTATATTCTTTCTTTTTTATAAATAAAACTAATTACTCTCTAAATATCTTTGATATACTTAAATTAAATGCATCAAGATATTTATCTCTTTTAAACTTGCATATACTTTAGTATATATCAAAAAATTAGACTATAATAATTTTGTTATTTAAATCAAAGTCATTGTGAACTATATCACTTTTGAATCATTGAAAAAAATATTGAGGCTCAAAAGCCTTTAAATCTTTTATATAATTCATTTAATCTTATTTCTTAAAGACTTTAATTTATTTTTTTTACAATCTTGGTCTTTAATGATGTTCTATTTAATTCTTAAAGAAAATAAGTTGCATTATCATGCCCTTGAACTACCACATAGAATCCAAACTAATATTTTGTAAACTTACAAAGAATAGAATGTTGGTGCATCAAACTACTATCATAAACCAAAATCCAATCACTTTTTTTAATTGACTTGGACTTCAATTGATGAATTTTATCAAATCTCTTTTTGTTATTCAATCTTGCTATCTTAAGCCTTTCTATAGTAATTTAATGATCTTTAGAAAATTTTTCTAACTAAAAAATTCAAAGCTCCAATAATTTTTCTATATTAATACTATCTTCTTAAGTAAAAAGAAACCAAGAAGTAATAGATTCTTCTATGGACATTAAGCACTATTGTCCCAATATCAACACTACTTACATATAGCTAGTAACTATGCTATAAGTAGTCTTATTCATTTGTAAAGCAAATGATAAAAGCTTAGACCACAACCTTAATTGATCATTGCATGCTATGACTAAGGTTTAAATAATTAAAAGGTGTGTCCTTTCACTTTTATCATTGACTTTGGAGTTGTAGAAGGCAGTCAATTTTAATTGCACTCCATACCTTCTAAAGAAATCACTTGTCTTACTTGCATTAAACTCAACTCAATCTCCTTTCATTCTTCTAATGCTTCTATAGCAAAATATGATATCCTCCAGAATAAATCAAGAGACCACCTCTATAAACTTTGACCTCAATTTTCTTCCTTTTATATAATTAGAGAATTCTTTTCTTTCCAAAACTAAAATATTTCATGCTCCAAAGTCCTATTTTCATAGCAACCAAATCAATCATTTATTAAAAATGAATGATAAGTGGGTAGGTAAGGCATAAATCATCTCTATATTTTATCTTGAATTATAATTGGTATTCTTTACAAGAGTTCACAAATTCTTCCACATTCTTATATAAGCCCTTCCACCAATACCATTCTTTGATCTTAATATAGATAGGCCAAACTTTTCTATGCTCGATTCACAATATTTCATGAAACTTATGTTGTCATATTACGTGGCATTTTGCTTGAGAATGCACTGGGCACTTGGTTGTAGAAAATAAAGAAAAAATTACAACAACAAATAACTAGTAAAACTAATCAACTTTGATAACAGTAACTAGTAGCAGCAACCAATAATCAATAATAATGACCAATAACTAATAGAAGTAGCCAATAACTAGTAACAATAGCCAATAATTAGTAATAGTAGCTAATAACTAGTAGCAAAAACCAATATTTAGTAGCAATAATCAATATCTAATAACAAAAACTAATATCCAATAGCAACAAGCAATATCCAATAGCAATAACCAATATCTTATAGCAATAATCAATATTCAATAGCAATAACCAATATCTTATAGCAATAATCAATATCCAGTAGCAAAAATCAATATCTACTAGTAATAACCAATATCTAGTAGTAATAACCAATATCCAATAGCAAAAAATAATATCCAATAACAATAGCTAATAACCTATAGGGATAACTAATATCTAGTAGCAAAAACCAATATCCTTCAAAATTATAGAACTTTAGCATTCAATTTCTTTCAATCCAACTATTGAGTTGAGGACAAAATTTTTGAGGAGAAATATAATATTCTTAACATCAAATGGATGATAATCACAAAAATGTGCTCGGATATGGGTCGGCCTTCTTCTCCAATCCGAATGCTAAATTTCCAGTACCAATTTCTTCTTATCAAACCATTCAATCAATTTCAAAATTCTCATATACAAAGAAAAAAAAATCTATTATCCAGACACCTAACTTTTCCTCCAATTCAACTAGTAGATTATAAGAAAACTCAAAAATCCTTATTAGACCTAAAATTCTAGTTGTTGAGACTCTGATCCACTTAAACCTCAATAATCTTCAATTCAACCATTAGATCTAGCTAAAATTCACAATACATATTAAGCACAACTATAACCATTAATTTACAAAATTTCACTTATAGATCTATTACAAAACTATTGAAATTGCCCAAAACGTCAATCCTATTATATTTCACAAAACTCAAGTCATCTGAAATAAATTCGACTTTGTAAAGCTCTTACAAAGTCATTACAAATTCAAATCACATAAAAATAATGCTCATAGAAACCTCATCCTATCTGCTTCAAATTCCACTCTCTAATCTGCCAAAAGATCCCAAAATCATCATCAAGGCTTGGTTTTGTGCCTTGGAGTCTGATTTCGACCCTGATTCATAATCAGCCCTCTATGAGTATTAATATCTAGTTTTTTAGGTATAAGTATGTTTAGGAAGAAATCTTGTACTTAGTATGCATTGTAACCTATTGTAATATCACATGACTATCAATTATTATAAGTTTTCTTAAAAACTCTAAAATCTCTTCATATAATTGCCTTGAGTGAAACTTAAGAACAATATTAGCTTAACTTCTATCCATATACAAAGTCAATTCTTATAAAACCTTCACATTATCATCTTTAAATTCTCCTTCCTTGATAATATCCAAAATGCATTCACCACTTGAAATCACATCTAACCATTTTAATTTTTTTTTTTTTTTTTTTTTTTTTTTTTTATTTCTTCATCCAATCTTTATATATATGACCTAAATCTCAAATCCTTTAAAATTTTAAAATCCTCAAAATTGTCAAATCCAAAAATCTTTATTTAAAGCTATTTATATTAAAAAGTATATGAATAAAAGATTCACTTACATTCTTATATCTCTATTCTATACAAATACTCTTTAGAAATCTAAAAACTCTTCATTGGTTATCAAAAGAGCTTTTTTAAATTGGTCTTTATTTTATTCATGATCTAATCTTATTGTTAAGAATTGTACCAATTATTTTCTATCATAGTCTTTAATCCTTACATAATGAAAGCCATCATCTAAAACTTTAGTTTCCATTTTTGCAACCTTGATGTAAGATTGTCCTAAAATAATTAGATAAGTTACAAATTTTTGTACAAAAAAGTTTTATTCTACTTCTACATCACTAATCCTTGTTCTAACTTCTAGACATGAGCCATACAAATCACCTCACTCATTCTTTGTGGCCTTCAACATCCATCCATAATTAACATCAATAGGTCACTCACCTATCTTATAAACCTTTTGTCACATGATATTGATCTGTGAATTATAATCAACACGTACCAAAGTATGTTCTTTGTGATTTCTAAGCCAAAAAATATATATAAATTAAGCACTCATAAAAAATTCATAAATTTGGATTAGAACTACTACAGAGGCATCAATAATCTTCTTCTCTAAAATTTCCTTCATATCAATAAAGCTTTCAATATCTAATTGAAGCTTATAGAAAGGGCCCTTAACTTTAGGCTTATTTGAGCCCTCTTTTTCCTTATCCTTTGCTTTATTCTCTTAAGATGTTATTCTACTTCTTAGTTGAGATAAAGGCATTGCTTGAGTTTTTGGATAAAAAGGCCTTTTTCTTCTTTGAATAGATTTCTTAATCTTTTGCAGTCTCTTCTTGTAAGAAAGCTCTACCACATCTTCTTGAGAGGACCTTCTTTTCTTTTCTTCCACAATGGCATCTTGATCCTTGAAATTATTATTATCATTTAATAAGGCTTTGATGCTAATAGCATCAATTAAATTATTTCAATCTATTGCCCTTCTAATGGCTTCCACCTCTCAAACCATAGCCTCTCTTAGTAGCTTCTAAATAACTATTGTATTTTTGATTTCTACGTCAATGTGATAAGACTCAATTTTATTCACATACAACCTACTTTTTTCTCCTTAAATGACTTCTTTATATTTATTCTTCTAAAATTGAGCTTCATAGGTTGCTCTATTACAATGAACTTTATTCTACATTCTTTGAAGAAGATAACTCTTTTTTTCAAGTCTTTATCATAATCAGAGCAATCTTTCTTTTTATGCTTGGAACTATCACAACACATACATTTCTTAAAAAATCTTTTTGATCCCTCCAATACATACAAAGAAGTAGCTCTTTGATTCCTCTTCAATTCTCTCATTTCTACTCTTAATTCTCTCATGTCTTTTATCAATTCTTTAAGGATATTCTTAAAGAGAGTCTTACATATCTTTTAAATTAGAATAGATGAAGCCAAATTTGATGGAATGATTGGCATCATAGATGATAGAGCTTTATCTTTTAAATTTTCTTTTCTTATCTTCACCTCCTATTGATTGGTCATCAATAGCATTGCATCTTCTTCTCTTCCAATCATTACTTAAATATTTTTTAGTAGACTTATCAGCTAAAAGCACAAAGAGCATATCTTCTAGTATTTTATCTACTACTTGTAAGAAGAACTTGGTCTTCCTTGGATCTCTCACCTTCTTTCTAGTTTTTTAAATTCATATCAACTCAAAACTATTAATTTAACAAGACTTAAGAACTTGTTGTACTTCCATCTCTCTCACATTTGCTTCAAAATATTTAGTGATGTTCTTGCCATCAAATCTTAAATGCTTATTGGCTATACCTTAAAATGTATTAATTACTTTCTTCTCATTAGCTTATATATATATATATATATATATATATATATATATATTATAAATATACTCAAAGCTAAGAGCAAATCATTATCACTTCCTCCTCTAGAGTGACTTATATTAGCTCCTCCAAAATCATCCATCATCTTCAAATGTCAAAAATATCTTACATTTTTTTTTTTTAATTCTTGAATTATTTTTTATATTTTAAAATTATATCTTAATTATATAATTCTATTATATTCCATTTTTATTTTCAATTGCCTAAGGACGTTTTAAATAGAAGTACCAAATTTATGTCAAGAAGATGAGCTTCCTCAAGACAATATAAGATTTATAATTACAAGTGGTTTGTAAGAAGCAAAATATTAGTCCTCATGAAATCAAATATAAAAAGATAGTCTAAAGGATGAATAAAATTTAAAAATTAATTAATTCCTTTCTTATACCAACATGCATTCAATCTCTAACTCTAATCTCAAATCTAAACTATTTTTTACTAAAATACCTATAAATCACTTATTACTAATCTAATCTAGAAAAATTTTAATCCATTGAGCTTAATTTAAGCTATAAATTTTAAAATATTAAAGTAAAAAGATAATTTTGAAAGAAATTGAAAGCCAAATTAAAGAAAAAGTTGATTGCTTGCTATAGTCGCAGCCTTCAAAATCCTTGTCTTTAAATGAGCTCAGATCTTCCTTATTATAGCTCTTTTTTTAATATAAAATGGCTTATTAGAAAGCTAACAACAAGATCTAGCTTCTTTCAAAATTTCTAGATAAAAAGAAAAAATCCAATAATACCATAAAAAATCCAAATCAGATTTGAATCTTAGTAGCCAAAAACTCTAGTAACTGTCTATCTACAAATTCACAAGGACCTCCTTTGTTACAACTCTTTTTCTTATATATCTTAAGATTTATTGAATTTGATTAAATTAGAAATTGGATGATTTTTTAAAATTTGGATGAATTTTTATTGATGGATAAAAATTCATTTATAGATAGAATATTATTCTTGTATGAGACTTTAATTACTAATAAAATATAAAATATAAAAATAAAATCGAATCATATAAAAAAAATTATCTATCAAGAGTGGTTTTATTTATGTTAATTGAGTGCCTTCTATTTTTGTTATGGAATTTTGAGTATAAATTTTTAACTATTTAAAAGAATTAATAACTTAAGACAAAATAGAAGAAAATTTAATTAAATAAAGTATAAGCTAATTAATAGTTGTGAATTAGAAGAGATCACCCATTAGAAGGACTTGATTAAATTATAATTGGAGAGTTATAAGACTTCTTGGACCTTAAATCAAATACTAATTAATAATTATTAAAACAATTAGATAATTAAAGTATTATAAATAATAATAATAAAATTTTAGAAAGTAGGTATTTATTTTAGTTTATATTTTAGTATATTTTCTATAAATGAGGCCATTCTAACAAGCTTAAAAAGTAATCAATAAGAATTTTTAGTTGATAATTGTGTGCAAAATTACCAAGTAGAATTTAATCTTGAAGTTGCTAGGAAATTGGATTTTTTGGAGCTAGAACTTGTCTGCAAGGATTATCACTTTTCTATTTATTTTATTTTTTTCATAATTTTTCATAGTGAAGGTTTTTCTCTAATGGTAGAGAGATTTAATCACCTCTTCTACCTCTTGTACCATTTCTTTGTATCATTGTAATTTTTCAATGGTGGACCTTTTTTTAATAGTAGAGAGGCTTAATCACTCTTTTTACCTCTCATATTTCTTCTATTTCTAGGAATAGGATAGAAGGAACTTAATAAGAAATTCGAGAGGTTCTTCATCAATAAGAGAAGAAGTTTAAGAAAAAAAAGTAGATAAAAAAATTAGATAAAAAATAAAATTTGATAAAAAATAAAAATAAAAATAAGATCAATATATTCAAGGCTTTATCTAAGGCGAATAATTTTTCAATAAGTGCTAAAGTTTTAATTTATTTTTTAGCTAACAAAAATTATAATTGAAGAAAAGAAGTACAAAGAGAAGGGTGGCAGTAATAATTTGCAAATAAGTAAGTCACTAGGATATTTTTAATTATTTTTTCTTTTAAAATTTTAGCAAATTATTCATTGCAAAGAAATTAGAGCTAAGAATTAGAAGATAGAATTTAGAAAGAAGATACAAAAAGAAGTAACTTCTAAATCCTTCTTATAATTTTTTTCTTAGAGGTTAATAAGAGCATTAGAAACCTTTTTTTTTTTTTTTTTTTTTTTTTTTTTTTCAATCCCAAATTATTTTTTTCAAATGTTTAGTTCAAAATTAAATAGAGAGAGTTACATGTGAGATTTATTTAATAGGTGCCAAATTGGCTGGAGATACAATTAGATGAGTCTTTCTTCAACATGTTGTGATTATCTTAGAAAGAATATTTTTTGTATAGTAGATGTTTATTGTTAATTATTATATTAGATATTTATTTAATAATTTTATTTTGAAAAGGTTAGAAAAAAAATAACTTAGGCTCCCTACTATCCTTTCTTTGTTGGAAAATATTTATAGTAGATTAAAAATAGAGAAGTTTAAAATTAAGTTGCTTGTAGAATTAATAGATTAAAACTATAAATAAGTTGAACAATATGTTTATAGTTGTTGTCACAATGTAATACAAGTGATGAATGAAAGAGAGAAGAAAAATTATAATATAAAAGATCTTACTTTAAAATATCATAACAAATTATTTTAAAAAATAAATAATAGTAAAAAAGATAGTAAAATTAAATGATACTATTACTACTTTTTTACAAAATAGGCTTCTATTTATTATGTAGGGCCATAAATAAAGTAAAATAAAATAGATTAGAAAATAAAATGATATGAATATATAAGAAGAAATCAAGAGTAGATTTTATCAAAATTTACTTCAAAAAGCTAAGAATTGATATCTAAAAAGAACCGGTTGTCAATGTGGATCAAAATCAAACCTTGAGACACAAAACCATGTATCTATGGTGACTCTAAGATTTAGGATTTATTTAAGATTTATTTTAGGATTTTGGATTTATCTAGGATTTGATTTAAGATTTAGGATTTATTTAGAACTTAGAATTTGTCTAGAATTTGTTTAGAACTTACAATTTAAGTTTTTTTAGGATTTAATTTAAGATTTAGGTTTTTTTTAGGATTTGATTAAGGATTTTTTTAGGATTTTATTAACAATTTAGAGTTTGTCTAAGATTTGGTTTAGGATTTAGGATTTTTTTAGAATTTAATTCAGAGATTATGATTTGTCTAGGATTTGTTTAGAGCTTAGAATTTCTCTTTGATTGTTTAGGATTTAGGATTTAGGATTTAGTTAGGATTTATTTTAGATTTCTTTTGGATTTGATTGACATTATTGAGATTCAATTGGAATTTATTTAGAATTCTATTAGAATTATTAGGATCTTATTGTTGCAATTTCTCTTCTAACTTTTCTAATTAGGTCTTCAGTGTATTCTCAAGCTAGACTTCATGTAATGGGACATTGTGTAGATGCATTGTTCTACAAGATTTAAGTAATGCAACTTATATTCATCCAAAAAGAATCCTAAAGCAATTACTATAAAACCTTTGGCAATTTGAATAATTTATATTTGTTATTATAATAATCAGGTGTATGAAAATTCTTCTTTTGGATGATACTTTTATTCACTTCTTCATTCAAAGGTTCAATAATAAGAGAATAATTTGAAAGATCTTCAAAAAAAAACTAGATACTTTACAAGAGTCTAAAAAAATAGTTCAATTAATTAAAGACATTGAAAAGTAGTAAGAGAAAATATAGAGGAAAGAAGACCATAAAATACTTAATTTTATTCCTATCCATATCTAAAACATAAGTAATTTCCAATGATATTTGTATGAGGTTGTGTGTGAAATAGATATTAGTTCATTTCTATAAGATATTGGTAAAATAGACTAATAGTTCATAAAATAGTCAGTTCAAGCAAACAGATGATTGATTTAGTTATTAAAAGTGATTAATTACAAGATTACGATTAGAATCTGGAAATCAAGAATAATTATATAGGAGTTGTAGAAGTTTGTTGGAGTGCCACACTGTGATAGTCATGAGCCGAGGTTAAGCTTGGTACTACCTCTTTGTTTCTTTGTTATTAAAAAGTAATGGATAGTTTTTAATTACTGAGAAGTGAGTCTAAAAAATAAATCAGAGATTGATTTATGAGTTGTTGATAATGTAATTCGAGCACTGAGTGATTGAATTATATGAGGAGTTATTAGAAGATTATGATTATTGTTTATTGAGAGCTATGTGTGTTTTGGACAAAGAAAGTTGGTGATTACAGAAATTATGTGAATTTAGATTGGTTAGAGTAAAGTCTGTTATTTCTGGTGTTGGATGGAAATTATGTGTTTTGAGCGGTCTTTTGAGAGTGCAAGGTTACACACTGTTGTTATAAGTTGATGAAGGAGTATTGTTACTAGGAAAAAATATTGTAGTGTTTCTTGGTATTTTAGTGGTTTGGAATACGATTAATTATGCGACCCTAATAAATAAAACTCGTGCACTTAGTCTTTTCCTATGTTCAAATTTTCCTATATAGGTTTATTCTGAAAGGAATTGAAGAATAAATAAAACAAAAATTATATTTTGGTACCGCTATTGGGGATAGATAATAGCATTGAGTGTTAGGAATTAATTGCTGGTTTAATTAGATGGAAGATAGGAAGCAAATTCAATAGAATATAATGAAAGAGTATGGTTATTAAGAATGAAAACTTAACAATAAAGAGAATACGACAATCAAAAGAAAGAATAGAGAGATTACAAGCAAAAAATTTATTGCGTAACGAGCAAGAGCGGAAGTTAAAAAAGAATCATTGACAAAGTTGGATTAAACCATGGTTGCATGCTTGTCGACATATCCGAGTATACCTAGAAGCTGATTGACATCAAATATTTCAGAAGTATATACTATTAGAGAAATTGCCAAGAGCACTCACAAAAAATTTGGTCAATAGATCAGTGTTTTCCTTGAGGCCGTTAACTGGGAGTGGAGGAATCACAAAAGAATTGGGTATTCCATCAAATACGTTTCTAATAACAGAAGCTTCCAATTCCATCAAAACTGATTCTGTAGAGTGATATAAATTACTGATCAATTAGGGCGAATTTAGTGTATTTCAAAATCCATTGTTTTCACATCCAATTCAATTGAATAATTTAATAAGGGATAATAATAGCAAATTTAGGAAACTTGAAAATTCAGAATAATCAATTGAGGGAGGCGCTAGTTATTTTAATAAAAGATTAAGTGGAACATTATTTTCTTCAATGGCAATGGATAGTCCAATGGTTCCAATAGCAGTACAAATGGGTGACGTAAGTGATCACACAACACACGTGGCTCCATTACCTACTTTTAGGAGTTTTTTAGATGTAGATTTCGATCAATATTTGTTTGAGTTTTTAAAAGTATGTATAGCTAATAATGGAAAAACTGAAGATATTTGGTTATGATGGTTGCTAGTAACTTTGAAGGACATGGCATTTGAATGGTACAACCATCAACCAGTAGGTCAATTTTTCAATTGGAAAGCATTGAAGAATATATTTTTAATCCATTTTCATCCAATTGGTTTTGAGAATCGACTTTGAGAAAGATTAATGACTAGCAAATTGGGTCTAAGAGAGGCAATAGAATCATACTATGGTCATGTGGCAGATATACTCTATAAGTGGCTAAATGACCAAATGCTAGAAGCTTTTGTATTATCCATATTAATCAATGGATTGCACCTACCTGAACTAAAAATGTTTGTAAAAGAGGTTCAACCAAATATAGTAATTGCATCTCTTAATAGAGCCAAGGTTTGGGAGGAATGCGATTATGATAAGTTTTTAATTGTAAGTACTACGATGATTCCAGTTCAAGGCAGCTATCAAAATCCGACTTGGAATGGATCATTGGATAGTTATCCACGGATGTTAGAAACATGGGCCAATTCTAGTGCCAATATTCAAGAATCAGTTAATGTCACCACATTGCAAGCTATACCACTGAACGTCATAACAAAGTATGCTTCATATTTTCTATATCAACAACAAGTAGCTTAGTTATCAATAATATCAATTCCAAAAGATTCCAATGAAGCCTTGTTATTGAACTTGAGAAAGAAAATGGAGGAAATGGCGATTAATACGGCTAAGGATAAGGAGAAGGGGCACAAGCCTACCAATACTAGGACAATTGTATGCTGCAGTAGTTGTAAGGGCTACGGTCATTTGGTAACAAAATGCCCTTCACCCTCACAAATGATGGATCAATGTACATTTTGTGGAGGAAAGCACTTAACAGCTAATTGTTGGAATTGACAAAGGCAATAATAATTTAGTAATCAGACTATGATCCCACCAACTCAATGGAACGTCAATCAAGTTTAAATGGAAAATATGTTTGGATAGAAAAAAAATCTATCTAATCGATAAAATCGAGCATTCAATAATTTTCAAAGTTTCAATTTTAATCAAGGGTCTACATCAAATCCTCAAAATTATGATAAGGAGTAGGAGAGGTATCAGTAATATGCTCCATCGGCGTTATTCAACCAAATACCCCATGTACCAATAGGACAACCAAGATCATTTTCTAATCCTACATGGAACAAGTCTAGTAGGTATATACCAATGAAGATACCTAATATGCTTGATGGAGGTGCAAGAAGACCACGTCGTTGTTTCTATTGTAGACAGATTAGTCATTATGCTAGTAAATGTTCTAATCCCATAGCAAGTGATGATTATGTGCCAATGTGTGGGAATTGCAAGCAGTCGGGGCATACTTATCAGCAATGTAATGCTCCGTTCAATTTCAATAATCGGGATCAACAGATCCAAAGCCAAGGAAAAATTGAGGAGATAAATCAAGGTCCTCAAGATTCTTTGATAAATCGGATGGAATAAATCCAAGCCGTTCTTACTAGGAGTCAACAAAAGGAGAAAGGACCAATTCAACATTTGGGTGAGCCTGATGCAAAGGGCCAATTTGACCCAATTACGGGGACATCCAATCCAGGTCTTATTATGGGCCTCTTATCCAGTATGAGACTTGACTCGGTTGGGCAACCCAATGAGGTCTCGAATATAGAGGCTTCAGTTCCATTTCAAGCGGATTCATTCTCTACGTAGTTTCAAGAAATGTCATATTCATTGAAAGATCCTCTCGGGGGCACAAATTCCAAGGAAGCTCAGGCTACTGTTATAATTTCAAGTCTAGGACGGAAGAATATCTTACCTCTCCGAGTTAAATTCAATCTAATAAAAAAAAAGAGGGCATTGGAAATTACCTTAAATATGGAACAGTATGACATTTTGAAGGATCTGGATGCTATTCGGCCTTCTATTTCTATGAAGCAACTTCTAGCAGTCGCACCATAATATCGTTCTATATTGAATTCAACATTAATATGGCATAGATAATGTAATAAGGAAGTTTCTGAAGTCAATTTGAATCTTGATCTAGGTGCACCAACAATCGATGTTTTGATTGATGGTATTATGATCTCGGGTATTCATGTTGATGGTGGTTCCAGCGTCAATTTAATAAATGCTAATACAATGGATGCTTTATATTTGGAACTTTTAGTATCCACAACATTGGTGTTAAGGATGGCAGATCATAGTCGGGTTAAACCAATGGATATTTTACAGAGTGTTCAAACTATAATTATTGGTATTGCATATGAAATCGACTACATCATCTTTTGGTTACAATGTTTGACTTTATCATATCTAATTTTATTGGGATGACCCTCGCTTTATCAAGCGAAGGTCAAGAATGATTGGAATCAGAGTACTTTGATAATTGGCAAGGATGGAGATAAAATAGTGTTACAAATGTACCTAGTACACTATCACGGGGAGTCTCAATTGTTAGCATCTGAATTGTTGTCGGATAGAGAGCTTAATTCCGATGATGACATAGCAGCACCGATTACGGAGGTACCCATGGAAGCAGCCCAATACCTTGGAGTGGTGTACCAATGTGGCAATCCGAGGGGAGGTACTTGATATACCTGTCAGATTCAAAAATATCTGCTAAAGTTAGTATTGATTGGATGTCCAAGTATGATGTATACCATGTGAGTGCCTTGGATACAAGATTTAGTACTTTGTACATGTCGGACTTCTTGACTCATTTTAAACCAGCACGGGAGTTGAAACAAAATATCGCTATTGCATCTATATGTCAAACTATCAACTTGGTGACAACAACAAAGCTTCAAACAATTAAGGTCTATAAAGGTATTAAAGAAGAAGAATTGACCTATTAGACAAAATTTTTCTTGCATCATAAATCCGCTTTTGCTTGGACTTATGATGATCTAAAAAGTATCCCTACTGAAGTCTATGAGCATCGTATGATTTTAGAGGAGAACGCTAAATCGGTACGACAGAAGCAACATCGCCTTAATCTTAAATATTTTCTTATGGTGAAGGAGAAGTTGAAGAAGATTCTTGCAGTTGGTTTTATTTACTCGATACCGAATAGTGAGTGGATTTCTCTGATCATGATGGTGTCGAAAAAGAATAACAAAATTTGAATTTGTTAGGATTTTTGGAAACTTAATGCGACCATCAAGAAAGATTACTTCCCATTACCTTTTACAAATAGTTTATTAGATGTCATAGCAAGTCACAAACGATATTTGTTCCTCGATGGATTTTTTGGATATAATCAAGTTCAAATTATACTAGAAGACTAGCTCAAGACAGCCTTTACTATGGATTGGGACACATTTGCTTATCGCGTGATGTCTTTTGATTAATGCAACGCCTCAGCTACGTTTCAGAAAGTGATGACTCAGGCCTTTCAAGACTATCTCTGGATATTTATGAAGAACTTTTTAGATGACTTTTGTGCATTCAGTACAAAATAAGATCATCTTAGTTGTATGGGCAAATATTTGGCTCGGTGCATTAAGTTTGGAATATCGTTGAACTCAAAGAAGTGTCAATTTGGTATTCCATTCAAAAAATTATTGGAACATATCGTCTTTAGTCATGGTATTGCTACAGATCTTGACAAAGTGCAGCATATAATGAACTTGTCCAGACTAGAGACGGTCTCTAGTATTTGAAGGTTCATCGGCCATGTCAATTATTATTGCCACTTTATTTGTTCGTTTAGAATTATTTATCAATCTTTAACGAGTGTAGTGAAGAAACATCTATTAGATGGGTCTAGTCCCCTCTCGACCATAGAGTGTACTATGGCCTTTGACGCATTAAAGTCAAAATTGGTCTCTGCTCCAATATTGGTGGCACCTCATTAGACGGAGCATTTTCATGTGTATGTTGATACATCCAATGTGGCTATTAGATTGATGCTAAGTCAAAAGGATGATGAGGGTTTGGATCATCCTATCTATTATGCCAATCGGTAATTAGTGGCTGTCAAACATAATTATATTACTACTGAACGTGAAGCATTGGATATAGTATACTCGATTTAGAGGTTTTGACACTATTTTCTTGGATATCCATTCATATTTTATGTGGATCATGATGCCCTCAAATATATAGTTAATAAGCCTCAATTGAGTGGGCGCATTGCCCAATGGGTATTACTTCTATAAGAATTTAATTTTACGATTATTGTAGGACTTGAAAAATAACATGTAAATGCTGATCATTTATTCTGATTGTCTAATATTCTTGGCAACGAGCCTATCCTTGATGCTCTTCTTGATGCCAAATTATTTGTGGTAGATATAATTTCTCCGGAATATAATAAAATCATTCAGTTTTTGACCTTCCACACTTTTTCGTCGACTTTCACAAAGAAGCTAAAGAAGCGGCTCATTCTGAATAGTATTTCATATACGATGATTCGTGATCCTTTGAATAAATAAGGCAAAGATGGCATTTTAATATGCTATATCTTTAAAAGTGAAGTATAGTCAATACTAAAGGGTTGCCATTTGGATAGATGTGGTGGTCATTTTGCGGGAGACAACACCTCTCGCAAGGCTTTAATGGTAGGATATTAGTGGCTCACTATGTTTTTTGATGCACACCAATTTATTTGTTGTTGTGATCCCTGTCAATGAATGGATCGATTCACGGTGTTGTGTTGTAACACAACTATATGGTGAAAATATAAATAAAAAGTATTTTATTAATATTTAGTCATCTTGGATGTTAGAAACAGTGGCTAATTCTAGTGCCAATATTTTGGGGCCAATTAATGTCACCTCATTGCAAGTTATACCACCGTACCTGACATTAGCAATTTGGTCCACCGACATCATCGAACAAAGTACTCTCCGTACTAACTGGACCACCAAGATCATTTCTAACCCTATATGGAACAAGCCTAGTAGATATATACCGATGGAGACACCCAATATGCCTGATGGAGGTTCCAGAAGACCACTTCGTTGTTTTTGTTGCAGACAGATTGGTCATTATGCTAGTGAATGTTTCAATCTCAGAGCTAGTGATGATTATGCACCAGTATATGGGAATTACAAGCAGTCGGGGCATACTTATCAGCAATGTAATCTCCCATTCAATTTCAATAATCGGAATCAGCAGATCTTAAGCTAAGAAAAAAATTAAGGAGATAAATCGAGGACCTCAAGATTCTTTGGTAAATCAGGTGGAATGTGTCCAAGCCATTCTTACTAGGAATTAGCAAAAAGAGAAAGGACCAATTCAATATTTGGATGAGCTTGATGTGAAGGGCCAATTTAATCCAATTACGGGGACATCTAATCTAGGTCTTGTTATGGGCCTCTTATCTAATATGAGACCTGACTCGATTGGACAATCCAATGAGGTCCTACTTATGGAGGCTTTGGTTCGATTTCAAGCTGTTCTATTTTCTATGCCATTTTGTAGAAAGATCCTTTTAGAGGTGGAAATTCCATGGAAGCGCGGTCTATTGTTCTAATTCAGAGTCTATGGCAAAAGAATAGGGGACCTTACAGAGTTAGAAGAAAAGAGAGGAAAAGTAAGAAGGCATTCAGAGATCGAGATTTTGGAATCAGAGAACTAGCTGCAAGCTCCTTCAAAAGGTGTAAGACTTGGTTTTCATAGGATTTGGCAGTACTTTGCAATCATTGTTCAAAGTCAGTGTTTATATTGGAGATTAGGATGTTTTGCAATAAAGTTAAGGCTAGTACTTTTGACTATTTTGTAAAATTAGAGAAACATGTGCAGTTGAAATTTTAGAGTTGTCTAAATAGTTGAGTATACCAAGTACATGCAAAAATTTCTGTTAATCTAATGGTACGAATAGAGGATATTTGGTCATTAGTGTAAAGAGGTATTAGAAGTCGGCATATTGGAGTTATTTAGGATTTCTGTAATATGTGGAGATCTATCAGTTAGAATAAGGTGAAATTTAATGTGATAAGTCGAGGACTTAAAGGCGGAGTTGCAGACAAAGTTGAATGAGAATTAATAGTTGGAGAAGGAGAAATTGCAATTCAAAGTTTGTCATCAACTTTCTAGGTGGCGGTCAAGGAACATCATTGTGGATTTATGGCATTTTCTTGCAATCTTTAAGTTGGATTGGATTGAAACTTCTTGAGCATTTAGAAGACTTATAAAGACACTAGTGGTAGAAGTTTTACAACAATCGAATGATCAGATTGAGAATTACAGCTTGTCAAAGCTTGCTATCTAGGGTTAGGATTTAAAAATTAAAAAAATTAAAAATTAAAAAATAAAATAAAATAAAAATAATACTAATAAAAATAAAATAAAATAAAAATAATAAATGACAAAATAATTTGTGCTTATAATATCTTAAAGTTATTAAAAATTATGTTTCTAAGTACTTTGTATTGGGATTAAGCTTTTACATTGAAATTTGAAATAATTTGTATTTAGATGGTTGAAACCCACTAGACTACTTGGATACTTGTAAAACATTATTTTATCTTCTACAGCCAGATGCCCAGTGCATTCTCAAGTAAGATAGCACGTAATACGATAATGGGTACTTAAGTCAAGTCATTGTCATATGGCGTGATTTACTATCAATGAATACACAGTATATCTAGCTATAGAGAGGGTAGCTTAAATCTTTATATGAATCTTTTCTTAGCTTCCAAAACTCCTTTATTTTGCATAAAACTCAAAATATAACAATTCCCTTTAAAACATATTTTTTCCACAAAGGGTTTTCTTTTTCCAAACTTTAGAAATTCATAACTCTTGATCTAACAATTCAATTTGTTTTAAACTTATAGAATAGGTAGGAATCATCCTTAAATTTTATCAAAAAAAAAACTAACTATAATTTCACTTTCTATCTTTAGACATCTAAGAAATCCTAGCAGATATTCTAAATCCTAATTTTCAAGAATCCCAGCACTATTTTCTTAATATCTCAAAAATTCAATACTCAAATGTTATAAAAATAATGTATAAAGTTTATGTACATAAAATTACACATTTCCTGAAATTTTTAGCCAAAACCTTGTCAAATTGCTCAAGATATAGCTCAAGACACAACCACTAGTAAATCGGGTCACTTACCACCCTTTGATTGCATGCACTAACTTCAAAATCCAATAACTCCTTTATCCCAACTTAGAATCTAGCAAAGAATATACAAAAAGTGTAGCCGCAAAAGTGCTCTTTTTAGTCGCGATTGCCGATCTTCAGTTGCTTTCTATATGCGTACATTATGACAAAAAGAGTGACAGTAGCTCCCATATCAACACCTTAACTTTGAGCACCTATATCTCCTTCATATAAACTCCAAACGATATAAAACTTGCACCAAAACCATAGCCAAAAATCTTAATTTTTTGATTCTAGCCTTCAAAGCTCGAATGGCTCCATAAAACCAACCCTTATCTCTAATATGGCCTCGGGCAGCCTCCTCAAAGCCTATTGGTCATGATTTTTGACCAATAAGAATGGAGATTTTCATCATTCATCTCCATTCATCTACATTGTTGTCCTAATTACTCCCTTTGCCACCAAAACCCTTCTTCAATCCTTTTTCTTATAAGATTTTCATAATTTATGTCCTAAACACCAAATAAAAGAACCAAAATAAGTTTTCAAAGGTCACCTATGTCTAACAAAGATGATTCTAAATATTTAGAAGTTACTATCAACCAAAACCAATCTTAAAAGCCGCTATCAAAAGGAAATTAAAGTTATACAAATTCTATAGTAATCTTTTTAAACAACCTCCTCTCAAAGTAATAATCAAATTATATTCTACAACCAACTAAAATCTACTAATATGGCTCTCACCATATTACTTAATAAATTATATATTAAGTACATAATTACATTATTTTCATATAGTAGCCAAACCACAACACGACAGCGTTAGTACCAATCTTGGCTTAGGCATCATTTAAAAAAATGGGATATTGATTTTGTCGGTCCCATCGCACTAGCGGCAAAACCTAGCCAAATGTAGTATATTTTATTTGCCAAGGACTATGTAACCAAATGGATAGAGGCTATTGCTACCTGCTATGATAATACTAGTACGATGGCCACTTTCTTTATGAGAATATTATAACTCAATTTGGATGTCCAAAAGAATTGGTTAGTGATTGCGGCACCCATTTCATAAATGCTTCTTTAACTACCTTATCAAACACATATGAGATTAAGCATCAAAAAATTACTCCATATCATCCTCGCGCAAATGGGCAAACAGAAAAGACCAATGGAATTTTGTGCAAGGTCTTGATTAAGATAATTTTGGAGGCGGATACCGATTGGAAGACAAAACCCTTTGCGGCTTTGTGGGTGTATCGTATTGCATATAAAGTAACTACCAATACTACTCCGTTCCAACTAGTTTACAAATAAGAAGTAATTTTACCTATTGAATTGGAGGTTCAAAATTTATGGATTATCTTGGATGAACGTCTCAGTGACAACGAGTCATTATACTCTTGGTTGACAAAACTGGGGGCATTGGATGAAATATGGGCTACAACTCTTTTCAACATGGAAGCAACTCAAAAACGGAAGAAGAGTTACTATGATAGTAAATTGCGTCCAAAGAATTTTATGCCTAATGATTTGAAATTACTGTATGATAATCAGTTTAATCATTTTTTGAGTAAATTTCAAGTTTGTTGGTATGGGCCGTATCGGGAGATTGAAGGTTTTTCCAATGGGTCTGTTTAATTGGAGGATTTCATGGGCCATTGATTCAGTACTTGCATTAACGGGAACTGATTATGGTTATTTAATACATAAAATTTGAGACAGATTTTTATTTTTTGGAGGGAGGTGACTTTGAATGGTCTCAAGATAGACCTTGGTATGGTATAAGTGCATTAGGGTGTAGAGATGGTTGAAAGGATAGTTAGTAATTATTAATGTGTCAGATCGGACGGAAATAAGAAACAAATAGTATGGGTAACATGTTGTCATTATCACCAAGTAGTAAGAAAATAGGAGTAGAGCACCAGTTAGAGGTCATTTTGTAGTGTTGTTATATATATATATATATATATATATATATATATATATATATATATATATATATATATTTTATTTTATTTTATTTTATTTTTTCTGAGATTGCCATTTCTTGTGTTTCTTGTATATTTGAGAGTAGTAGTTGCAGTTAAGAGTTAATAGTGAGGAGTCGATCACAAGCATCAATTTAAGATGTTCCAGAATGGATGAGTCAGTGGCACCATTAGTTGGAATTCTGTGATGCTTAGATCTAGAAACTGGAAGCTTAAGTCCGTGAATTGGGAGAGGTCAATGAAGATCTCTCAAACTAGTTGAGGAAAGAGTCAATGGACGGATTGGAGGAGGAAGAAGATTTACATTTAGAACTAGAATCGATGGAATCCACATTAGATAATGCAGCAAATGATCAATTGGGTGGGCCAAAGGAAATAGTAACTTTGTAGAATTTTGTTAAGTAGTTTTTAGATAGGTAACAATTGTGTATTTGCGAGGATGTTGCATAGATAGTATTAAAGAAATACAATAAGTAAGACACAAGTAAGTAAAAATCAGCAAGGTTAGACACAAGAGAAGTGTGGAATGAGATACCTCTCATTTTCAGCACCTTTTACTTATAGGTAGAGATTACATCCATTTTGGCTAGTATTCATCTTACTTTCATCACCTTAGAATCTTCATAATCTAACCACCACTTTAAACCCTACCTACCACCTATAACCCTAGCTGCCACTTAAAACCTTAGCCGCCACCTTGGTAACTTTCTTTCATCTTTTTGCTGCCCTTTGACCATTAGCAACTTATCTAAGATAATATCTTTTATCTTCTAACTTATCCTCCATTTATTTTAACACTCCCACTTTGTTATTGGTCAAAGGCTAATAAACCTAATCCCTTTGTCAATTTGTAATGTCTATCCTTCACCAATACTTTTGTGAGTAAATCAGTAAGCATATCTTCCATTGCACAATATTTCATGTCAATTATTTCCATCTCAATCTTCTCCCGTATGAAGTGATGTTCAATGTCAATGTGCTTTGTCCTTGAATGATGCTTTGGATTCTTTGCAAAAACAAGGCAACTTTGATTGTCACATTTCATTGGAGTTGCTTCCAATTGCATAAGTCCAATGTCTTCTACAACTTATCTTAGCCATATTGCCTCCATTGCACCATGACTTACTGCCATGTATTCCGCCTCCATTATAGGCCTTGCAATTGTTGGTTGTCTCTTACAATTCCATGAAATTGCTCCCACTCCAACAAAGAATACATATGCTGTTGTTGATCTTCTATCATTTGCATTTCTAATCCAATCTGCATCACAATATCCATGCAATGTAATACTATCACCTCTAAGATACAATTTGAAGTTCAAAGTACCTTTTAAGTACCTCAAGATCCTCTTAATGGTTGCCCAATGAATTGGTCCAGCCTTTGACATGTGTTGACTCACAACACTCACCGCATATGCAAGATCCACCCTTGTACCAACCATTGCATACATAAGTGAGCCTACTGTTGCCTTGTATAGAATATCTATCATTTCTTCTTCAACTTCAGCAAATTCCTCATCCGTGAGCTTCATCAACTTCAAATTTGCCTCCAAAGGTGTTTCAATGGACTTGCACTCCTCCATGTTGAACCGTTTCAATACTTCTTCAATGTACTTCTTTTGGCTCAATGTTATGATCTTCCTAGCTCGATCTCTCACAAACTCCACTCTTAAGCAATAGTGGAGCTCTTCCAAATCACTCATTTCAAATTCTTTTGCTAGCTTTGCCTTCAATCAATCCATCCTTTTTAAAGTATTGGTCAAGATGATTAAATCATCAACATAAAGAATAACAATCAGCAAGAAGGCTTTTGATTGCATCACATACATGGAATGATCAGCCTCACTCCTCACAAATATTTCATTCACAAAGAAGGTATCGATAAGTTGGTACTATGCCCTTGATGATTGCTTAAGCCCATACAAGGATTTCTTCAACTTACGCTTAAGGTGTTATTTCCCTTCTTCAACAAATCCTTGAGGTTGATCCATGCAGATGTCTTCTTTCAATTCTCCATTCAAGAAAGCCGTCTTCACATCCATTTGGTGCATCTCCAAGTCCATTGTTGCCCTAATTGCCACAATGATTCTAATGGTGGTGAATTTGGCCACGGGAGCAAATGTCTTATTGAAATCAATACCAGCAACTTGTGAATAGCCTTTGGTAACCAATCTTATCTTATACCTCACAATATTATCCATTGCATCACTTTTGGTTCTAAACACCCATTTACAACCAATTCAAGCTCAATTTGGTGGAAGTTGAGTCAATTCCCATGTTCCATTATCCATGAATGATTTGTACTCTTCTTCCATAGCATTCTCCCACTTCATAGCATCCGTGGACTTCATAGCATCACATAAACTCAACGGATCAGCAAAAAATATAATATTGGCATATTCTTTACTTACTTGAGAAAAAATATGGTCCTTCCACCATTCACCACGTTGTTTTCTATCTCTCAAAGGATATCTCTTTTCATTTGAAGAAGACTCAACTTGTTACACTCCATGGTTACTTCCAACCTTCTTTTTTTTTGAAGATAGTCTTTTCTCACTCAAAGGTTTATAATCCTCATCACCATCATCATCAACATCTTCATGCTCTTCATTACTAGTCTTAGCAATTGTAGAGGCCTTCTTGTCCACCTTCTTTGCCTCTTCAACTTCATTTCCACCTTTACAACCATCATTGTCTTTGTCTTCTTTTTTCTTTGTTGAATTTGAAGATGTGTCCATAAACACACCATTACTCTCACTTGGACATATCTCTAAGTATTCACAAGCACTCTTGTGTTCTAAAAACTCAACATCACGACTTTTGATGATTTTTTTAGTCTCCAAATACATGAGCCTTTGTACCTTCACAATATCCAAGAAATACACATTTTGTACCTTTTGCATCAAATTTTGATCTCATACAATCTGGTATCTTTGCATATACTATACATTCAAAGGTCTTCATGTAAGAAACACAAGGTTTTCTCTACTCCAAGCTTCTTCTGGCATCATTGATATAAGTGCACTTGTAGGACACCTATTTTTTGTATATACTACATTCACCAATGCTTCCACCCAAAACTCATGTCCAAGGTATTATGCATGAAGCATTCTTCTTGCCATCTCCATAATGGTCTGATTTGCTCTTTCAGCAACTCCATTTTGTTGTGGAGTGTAAGGAATCGAGGTTTGTCTTGCAATACCATGCAACTTCAAGAAATCATTGAATTGCTTTGACATATACTCACCTCCATGGTCTGTACGTAATACCTTGATTTTACATTTACATTGCTTCTTCAAAAGTGCCTTAAACTCCTTAAACCTTGTGAAATATTCACTCTTTACTTTGAGGATGAAAATCCATACTTTCTTTAAAAAGTCATCAATGAATGTGACAAAATACCTTGTACCTCCTATTAATGGCATCTTCATAGGTCCACAAACATCAAAATGGATAATCTCCAATAACTTGGTTGCATGTGTTGCAACTCCACTTGGAAATGAGGCCCTTTGTTATTTGCCTTGAATACAACCTTCACAAGCAAGTGTCATAGCATTGTGGTTTATATGACTAAGATCTAAGCTACTTACTATGGATTGGAGCTCTTTCATGCTCTTGGCATTCAAATGACCAAGGCATTGATGCCAAATATCAAACTTATCTTGATCTTGAGAAAATTCAGCAAATGTCGCCACTTCAACTCCATTCACCTTCTTATACTTGATGAAGTAGAGGTTGCCATCTCTAAAGCCTTTTGTAATATAATCTCCTTTCAATGTCTTCACAAAACACCCATTCTTATCAAATTATACTTTACAACCATGTGAAACAAGTTTACTCACTGAGAAGAGGTTTTTCTTCATCTGTGGCACATGTAAGACGTCCTTCAATCTGATCTTCTTGGTTTGGCCTTTCACAAAAATCTCTTTAACAATGGAGCCCATTCCAATAGCTTGTACTATGCCATTGTCTCCCATGAGGATATTTGCTGTTGAAATTTCTTCATAAGTGTCAAATGAACACTTGTATGGAGTCATGTGCTTCGTGACACCAGAATCAATGATCCACTTGGACATGGCAGCCATGGAAGTGCCTTCACTTGCCATGAATGCATAATCATCACCTCCATATTCATCATGAGCATTGTTTGCACTTTCTCTATCTCTTTTCTTAGCCTTGTAGCAAGTTCAAGCAAAGTGACCTATTTTTCCACAAATGAAGCAAGTTCTTACATTGCCACGTTGGTTGAGATAACTCACCTTGCCTTGCCTTGAAAACAGAGCCGAATCCTCACTTTGGAGCTCTTTTTCTTTTCTCTTGGTCACTTCATGGGTAAGTCTTGCCATCACATAATCCATCGTGAGTTCTTTTACTTTGATGGATTCCAATGCCACAATGAGATAGTTGTAGGACTCGGAAAGGCTCATAAGCAAGGTCATGATGATAACACTCTCTTCTAAAGGCTTGTCAACAATAGTAAGTTGAGTAGCAAGGGCCTTTACCTTGTTGACATGAGCCATGAGGTCTTCACCTTCTTCCATCTTGCAAGTGAAGAATTTCATCCTTGTGAAGATGATATTGGACAAGCTCTTGCTCTCACATATGTTGCAAAGAGTCTTCTATGCTTTTGCTAGTTCTTTGCAAGAGATGATGTGAGAAAAATTAGCTTCATCCATATTGGTGGCAATCATGCCAAATACCTTCTTTTCACATTATCGTATGGCGTGATTTGCTATCTGGGAATACACTGGGTATCTAGCTATAGAGAGTGTACCTTAAACCTTTATATGATTCTTTTCTTGGCTTCCAAAACTCCTTTATTTTTGTATAAAACTCCAAATATAACAAAATCCCTTCAAAATATATTTTTTCCGCGAAGGGTTTTCTCGCCCCAAACTTTAGAAAATCATAACTATTGATCGAACCGTTCAATTTGTTTCAAATTTACAAGATAGGTAGAATTTACTCTTAAATTGTACCAGAAAAAAAACCAACCGCAAATTCACTCCCGATCTTTTGGCATCTAAGAAACCCTAGCAGACACTCCAAACCCTAATTTACAAGCACCCGAAAACTATTTTCCTTAGATCTCAAAAATCCGAACTCTAAATGTCATAAAACTTATGCACAAAGTTTATTAACATGAAATTACACATTCCTTGAAATTTTGAGCCAACACCTCACAAAATTGCTCAAGATATAGCTCAAGAGACAAACACTAGTAAATCGGTTTACTTACTACCCTTAGGTTGCATGTGCTGACTTCAAAATCCAATTACTCCTTCATTCCAACTTGGAATCCAGTAAGCAGTATGTGAAAAGTATAGCTGCAAAAGTGCTCTTTCCAGTCGCAGTCGCCGATCTTCAATTGCCATCCGTACGCGTGCGTTATGCTCAAAAGAGTGACAGTAGGTCCAAAACTAACACCTTAACTTTGAGCGCCTATAACTTCTTCATAAAACCCCAAATGACACAAAATTCGCACCAAAACCTTAACCAAAAACCTAAACCTTCCGACCCTAGCCTTCAAAGTTCGAATGGCCTCGAGAAACTAACCCTAATCCCTAATATGGCCTCGGGCAGCCTCCTCAAAGCCCATTGGTCATGATTTTTGACCAATAGGAATGGAGATTTTCATCATTCATCTCCATTCATCTATATTGGTGCCCTAATTACTCCCTTTGCTACCAAAATCCTTCTTCAATCCTTTTTCTTATAAAATTTACATAATGTATACTCTAAACACCAAATAAAAGAACCAAAATAAATTTTTAAATGTCACCAATGTCTAACAAAGGTGACTCTAAATATTTAGAAGTTACTATCAATCAAAACCAATCTTAAAAGCCATTATCAAAAAGAAATTTAAGTTATACAAATTCTATAGTAATCTTTTTAAACAACCTCTTCTTAAAGTAATAATCAAATTATATCCTACAACCAACTAAAATCTACTAACATGGCTCTTACCATGTTACTTAATAAATTATATATTAAGTACATAGTTACATTATTTTCATATAGTAGCCGAACCACAACACCACAACGTCTTGTGAAGTCCTTCCTCTCTTTAGCATCAGCATGCGTATTTGGAAGCTCTTCACTTTCATCTACAATGTCCCAAAGGTCCAAAGACGCCAACAAAAGCTCCATTTTGACCTTCCAATGGTAGAAATTGTCACCTCTAAACTTAGCAATCACTCTCAAACCTTCACCTCTACTTGAAGCCATGCCTTAGAAGAGATCTATCAAAAAATATCAAAAAAAAGAGTCTCTATGTGCTTAAAATCACTAAAACAATTTTGTACTAGCAAAATCTCAGAATGCCCTCTTGTGAACAAATGAATGTTTCTTCACTCCAAACACTCCCAAATCAACTTTTGAAGCTTCTAACAAGTATGTGAACTCCAATCAACCTCACCACCAAGTTCTTCTACTCATAAAACTCACTTTCTCACCACAAAATCAAAGACACTATCAAGGTCTTTGTATAAGGTCTTAATCACTCAATCCAAGGAGTTAAGAACCTTCAAACTAATGTAAGAGATCTATAAGGCCCAAATCAGAATCTCTACAAGTTAAAACATAAGATTAGATCATACAATCTCTAACATCAGTAAACACCATAAGATCTATTCCACACAAGAGGACAACCAACAAATAACTTCAACTTACTAGAATACCACAACAAAGTGTGTATGGGCCCATAACCTATTGAAGAAATATAATAGATGCTTTAGATTTGGAACTTTTAGTATCCACAACATTGATGTTAAATATGGTAGATCATAGCCGGGTTAAATCAATGGATATTTTATAGAGTGTTCAAACTATAATTATTGGTATTGCATATGAAATTGACTACATCATCTTTTGGTTACAATGTTTGACTTTATCATATCTAATTTTATTGACATGACCCTCGCTTTATCAAGCGAAGATCAAGAATGATTGGGATCGGAGTACTTTGATAATTGGCAAGGATGGAGATAAAATAGTGTTACAAATGTACCTAGTACACTATCACGAGGAGTCTTAATTGCTAGCATCTGAATTGTTATCAAATAGAGAGCTTAAAACCGATGATAACATAGCAGTACTGATTACGGAGGTGCTCATGGAAGCAGCCCAACACCCTGGAGTGGTGTACCAATGTGGCGGTCTGAGGAGGGTACTTGATATACCTATCAGATTCAAAAATATCTGCTAAAGTTAGTATTGATTGGATGTGCAAGTATGATGTGCACCATGTGAGTGCTCTGGACACAAGATTTAGTACTTTGTATATGTCGGACTTCTTGACTCATTTTAAACCAACACGGGAATTGAAAAAAAATATCGCTACTGCATCTATATGTCAAACTATCAACTTAGAGACAACAACAAAGCTTCAAACAATTAAGATCTATAAAGGTATTAAAGAAGAAGAGTTGACCTATTAGACAAAATTTTTCTTGCATCATAAATCCACTTTTGCTTGGACTTATGATGATCTAAAAGTTATCCTTGCTGAAGTCTATGAGCATTGTATGATTTTAGAGGAGAATGCTAAAGCGGTACGATAGAAGCAACATCGCCTTAATCTTAAATATTCTCTCATGGTGAAGGAGAAATTGAAGAAGATTCTTGCAGTTGGTTTTATTTACTCGATACCAAATAGTGAGTGGATTTCTCTGATCGTGATGGTGTCGAAAAAGAATGAAAAAATTCGAATTCGTTAGGATTTTTGGAAACTTAATGCGGCCATCAAGAAAGATTACTTCCCATTACCTTTTACAGATAGTTTATTAGATGTCATAGCAAGTCACAAATGATATTTGTTCCTCGATGGATTTTTCAGGTATAATCAAGTTCAAATTGTACTGAAAGACTAGCTCAAGACAACCTTTACTATAGATTGGGACAAATTTGCTTATCGCGTGATGCCTTTTGATTAATGCAACGCCTCAGCTACGTTTCAGAAAGTGATGACTCAGGCCTTTCAAGACTATCTCTGGATATTTATGGAGAACTTTTTAGATGATTTTTGAGTATTTAGTACAAAATAAGATCATCTTAGTTGTATGGACAAATGTTTGGCTCGGTGCATTAAGTTTGGAATATCGTTGAACTCAAAGAAGTGTCAATTTGGCATTCCATCCAAAAAATTATTAGAACATATCATCTCTAGTCGTGATATTGCTACAGATCTTGATAAAGTGCAGCATATAATGAACTTGTCCAGACTAGAGATAGTCTCTAGTATTTGAGGGTTCATCAGCCATGTCAATTATTATTGCCACTTTATTTGTTCGTTTAGAATTATTTATCAATCTTTAACGAGTGTAGTGAAAAAACATCTATTAGATGGGTCTAGTCCCCTCTCGACCATAGAGTGTACTATGGCCTTTGACGCATTAAAGTCAAAATTGGTCTCTGCTCCAATATTGGTGGCACCTCGTTAGACGGAGCATTTTTATGTGTATGTTGATACATCCAATGTGGCTATTAAATCGATGCTAAGTCAAAAAGATGATGAGGATTTGGATCATCCTATCTATTATGCCAATCAATAATTGGTGGCTGTCGAACACAATTATATTACTACTGAACGTGAAGCGTTGGATATAATATACTCGATTTAGAAGTTTCGACACTATTTTCTTGGATATCCATTCGTGTTTTATGTGGATCATGATGCCTTCAAATATATAGTTAATAAGCCTCAATTGAGTGGATGCATTGCCCGATGGGTATTATTTCTATAAGAATTTAATTTTACGATTATTATACGACTTGAAAAATAACATGCAAATGCTGATCATTTATTCCGATTATCTAATATTCTTGGCAATGAGCCTGTCCCTGATGCTCTTCTTAACGCCAAATTATTTGTGGTAGATGTAATTTCGCCCGAATATAGTAAAATCATTCAGTTTTTGACCTTCCACACTTTTTTGCCAACTTTCACGAAGAAGCTTAAGAAGCGACTCATTCTGAATAGTATTCCGTACACTATGATTTGTGATGCTTTGCATAAACAAGACAAAGATGGCATTTTAATATGCTATATCTTTAAAAGTGAAGTACAGTCAATGTTAAAGGATTGCCATTTGGATAGTTGTGGTGGTCATTTTGCGGTAGACAACACCTCTCGCAAGGCTTTAATGGCAGGATATTAGTGGCCCACTATGTTTTCTAATGCACACCAATTTATTTGTTATTGTGATCCCTGTCAATGAATGGATCGATTCACGGTGTTATATTGTAATACAACTATATGGTGAAAATATAAATAAAAAATATTTTATTAATATTTAGTCATCTTGGATGTTAGAAACAGTGGCCAATTCCAGTGCCAATATTTTAGGGCCAGTTAATGTCTTCTCATTGCAAGTTATACCACCGTACCTGTCATCAGCAATATGCTCTACCAACGTCATCGAACGAAGTACTCTTCGTACCAATGGGACCACCAAGATCATTTCTAATCCTACATAGAACAAGCCTAGTAGGTATATACTGGTGGAGACACCCAATATGCCTGATGAGGGTGCAAGAAGACCACTTCGTTGTTTTTGTTGCAGACAGATTGGTCATTATGCTAGTGAATGTTTCAATCCCAGAGCTAGTGACGATTATGCACGAGTGTGTGGAAATTGCAAGCAGTCGGGGCATACTTATCAGCAATGTAATCTTCCATTCAATTTCAATAATCAGGATTAATAGATCCAAAGCCAAGAAAAAAAATTAAAGAGATAAATCGAGGACCTCAAGATTCTTTGGTAAATCAGGTGGAATGTGTCCAAGCCATTCTTACTAGGAGTTAGCAAAAGGAGAAATGACCAATTCAATATTTGGATGAGCATGATGGGAAGGGCCAATTTAATCCAATTACGGGGACATCTAATCCAGGTCCTGTTATGGGCCTCTTATCTAATATGAGACTTGACTAGATTAGACAACCCAATGAGGTCCTGATTATGGAAGCTTTGGTTCGATTTTAAGCTATTCCATTTTCTATGCCGTTTCATAGAAAGATCTTCTTAGAGGTGGAAATTCCATGGAAGCGGGGTCTATTGTTCTAATTCAGAGTCCAGGGCGAAAGAATAGGGTACCATCTAACAAGTATGTGAACTCCAATCAACCTCACCATCAAGTTCTTCTACTCATAAAACTCACTTTCTCACCACATAATCAAAGATACTATCAAGGTCTTTATATAAGGTCTTAATCACTCAATCTATGGAATTAAGAACCTTCAAACTAATGTAAGAGATCTATAAGGCCCAAATTAGAACCTCTACAAGTTAAAACACAAGATTAGATCATATAATCTCTAACATGAGTAAGCACCATAAGATCTATTCCATACTAGAGTAACAACCAGCAAATGACTTCAACTTACTGGAATAGGACAACAAAGTGTGTGTGGGCACAGAACCTATTGAAGAAATACAATAAATAAGACACAAGTAAGTAGAAATCAGCAAGAGTAGATACAAGAGAAGTGTGGAATGAGATACCTCTCACTTCCAACAAATTTTACTTATAGATAGAGATTACATCCATTTTGGCTAGTATTCATCTTACTTTCATCATCTTAGAATCATCTTAATCTAGCCACCTTTTCAAATCCTAGCCACCACCTATAATCCTAGCTACCACCTATAACCCTAGCCGCCACTTAAAATCCTAGCTGCCACTTTGGTAACTTTGCTTTATCTTTTTGCTATCCTTTGACCATTAACAACTTATCTAAGATAATATCTTTTACCTTCTAACTTATCTTCTATTAACTTTAACAGATAGGAGCGGAGCTATGTAGAATAGATATTAGTTTGTTTTTATAAGATATTGATAAAATAGACTATTAGTCCATAAAATAGTCAATTCAGGAGGACGGATGATTGATTTAATTATTAAAAGCGATTAATTACAGGATTATGGTTAGAATCTAGAAATCAAGAACTATTATATAGCAGTTATAGAAATTTGTTGGAGTGCCACACTGTGATAGTCATGAGTCGGGGTTAAGCTTGGTGCTACCTCTTTATTTCTTTGTTGTTGAAAAATAATGGATAGTTTCTAATTATTGAGAAGTGAGTCTGTAAAATAAATTAGAGATTTATTTATGAGTTATTGTTTATGTAATTAGAGCATTAAGTGATTGAATTATATGAAGAGTTATTGGAAGATTATGATTGTTGTTTATTGAGAGCTGTGTGATTTTTAGACAAAGAAAGTTGATGATTACAGAATATATGTGAATTTAGATTGGTTAGAGTGAAGTCTTTTATTTTTGGTGTTGGATGAAAATTATGTATTTTGAGCGGTCTTTTGAGAGTGCAAGGTTACACACTATTATTATAAGTTGATGAAGGAGTATTGTTACCGGAAAAAAGTATTGTAGTATTTCTTGGTGTTTTAGTGGTTCGGAATATGATTAATTTTGTGACCCTAATAAATAAAACTCGTGCACTTAATCTTTTCCTGTGTTCAAATTCTTGTATTCAAGTTTATTCTGAAAGGAATTGAAGAATAAGTAAAATGACAATCATATTGTAGAAAACCAGTTTCAATCTATAAACCAATTTTTTGCACCTTTAAAGGTTAGACTACATTTCAACCTCCATAAATTGATATACCAAAAAAATAAGAATAGATAGAAGGATAACTTTAAAAACAAAGGCTTTCAAAGCCACCAAAGGTTCCAAAATACACTTGCTTAGAAAATAAAGACTATATATAAGCAAATCACTCTTTTAATTAAGAGCCAAAATTCAAACTAAGTTCTACCTTCCATAGAATCTAGTAGACATACTTTAGGACTTTAGTGCATTTAATATAGCCAATCAATTCATACAAGTCAATTTTGCTTAATTCAACAAAATTATCATTAAATTTAAAGTAAACAATAATTTTATGTTCTATCTTAATAAAAATAATAAGATATGGACCACCTTTGCAGAAAAAGACATTAACTAGGTAGTTGTTAGGTAGAGAATAAGATAATATATAGAAATTTTAAAAGAAACCATCCTATGAACATGTATAAGCAACCTAATAAGGTAATTCTCTTAAAATTTCTATAAAAAAATTATTAACAATAAGCTCAAGCCTATTTGAAGAGAACAAGAACCTTGAATTTGATAATAGCTAAAATTCTCTTAACTTATTTTAGGATTATAATAATAATTAAAAAATCCAATATTTATTATTAAGTTTAAATATATAGAGAGGATTTATTCTATTAAACATTGGCCTACTTTAATATGGTCATTTTTTTTTAAAAAATTATAAGATGTAAGGTATTTAGAAATATCATTTAAGAAATAAGGTTCTCAAACCATTAGAGACCACATGTCATCTTTTCATGCAAATTACTTCTTCCATAAAGAAGTTTCTAGTAAAGATAAAGAGCTTTTTAATATGCCAAATTTTGTAATTATAATAAGATTTAGATATATTAGCCTTCTTCTTCCAATTTCAATAAATAATAAGAATAGCTTAGAAATCTCCTTTTACTTCTTTGATTTAAACAAAGCCATTGGTGGCCTTACAATTGAAAAAAAGATAGTCATATATCTCCAAATATCAAATGATTAGTTTAAAAGACCTATAGAGCAATTACATGTTTATAATCTTGATTACAAGATGATGGATGTATCATTGAAAAATAAGGATCAAAAATCCATAAAAGTAGGAATTCAAGTAACAAAAGAAGAATTGATAAGTTATAAGATTTTGATTATAGAGTATAAGGATATATTTGTTTAGTTCTACAATAACCTCAAGGAAATACCTCCAAAAGTAATCCACCATAGACTCCCTCTCTTTTTTAGTTTAATTTTTATAATAAAAAAAGAAAAAAGAATGAATCTCAATTTTTAATTAATTAACAAGGAGAATTTTAAAAAATCCTCTTAGCTAGATTTATTCAACCTATGGAGATTACAAATTTAGTTTTACCTATGGTCCTAATAAAAAAAAAAAATAGAAAGCTTTCAGTATACATATATTATAAGAAATTTAACAAATGCATTCAAAAAGATTATTTTTTTTCTCTTTATGAATACCATTTTAGAAGAAGTAGCAAATCATGAACTATATATATATTCTTGGATGGAAATTTGGAATACAATCAAATATCCATAGTTCTAAAGGACCACCATAAAATTGCTTTTACTATACCTTGAGGCACCTTTATTTATGCAGTAATGCATTTTGGACTTTGTAATGATCCTATGACATTTTAGAAAGTCATATACTGTGCCTTCTTTGACCTTCTATACAAGTCAATGACACTGTTTATTGACAAATTTAGCTTCCAATCTTCTAAGATAATATATTTGAAATGTGTCTATACTAATCTTTAATAGAGTAAAAAACTTAGAATTGTACTAAATCTTGACAAAATATTCCTAAAAATTCAAAAAGAATTTCTATTAGGATATGTGGTGTTAAAAAAGGGTAGGAAACTTGATCTGAAAAAAGTCAAAGTTACAATAGAATAATTTTTTTTTAATGATGAAAGAGGTGCAAAGAATCCTAAAATACATGAGTTAGTATTGAAGGACATACATGATTATACTACACTCTCTATGCCCATAACTTGACTAATATAAAAGATAGTGAAATTTGAATGGAGTAAAAAATATGAAGATGCATTTAATATCTTTAAAGTTAAAACTTACTACCTTTCATATCTAAAGACTACCTAATTGGTCTTTGTCCTTCTATATATTTTACGATGTTTTTGTTGAATTAAGTCACTTAATAAAAGGTATTACCTTAGGTAAGTTATTAGTAGTCAAAAGGTAGCAAAGAATAAAAAGAAGTTACTACGGTCACTTCTAAGATTTGTAGGTAGTGGCTAGATTAAGAAAGAACCTAAGATTTAGTTGAATGAAGTAGAAATAGATGTAACATTGATGGAAGTTGCCTTGTTGGTTGGCAACCACCACCTATAAATAATAAGTATATGAAGTAAGAGTTATCTTACTCCATACTCCCTTTTATGTACAACCTTGCTAATGCTAAGTGTTGTGACTTCAATGTACTTTTTCTTCAATAGGTTATGGGCCCACATACCTTTAATTGTGAGTTTTAAATTTTTTTGAAGTCTTTATTGGTATTAAGAGTAGATCTTATGGTTGTTACTGATGTTAAGATTTGATGTCTTTTAAATCTTGTTTTGTATCTAGTTGTTGTTTTAGTTATGCTCTTACTTGTTATTAAGTGCATTCATAATCTTGGAGGTTATTAGATACCTTAGATTGATATTTAAGGACACTTGTGATGTGTTTCTTTGCTGAGTTTCATCATTGGTGTTCTAACTTTGTACTTTTATGTATTAATCTCCTTTAAAAATCCACTTATTATGATAAGAGGTGCTTTATGAATTTAGAAGTATTTTATGAAAGAAGAGAGGTGATTAAAGAGAAGAAAATCTTATTCAAGAGGTTATCAGACTTGTGAGAAGACTTATAAGTAAAGTTGAGAGTGATTGAAGAATATAGACAATAGTTTACTCATTTAGAGGGCATTCTGGATTTCTAAGGTAGCAACATCTTCTTGTTAATTATGAAAGTTTGTTCTTCTATTTTCTTGATTTTCTTTGATACACTCCTTTTTTAGACATGGCTGCAAATAAGGATGAGGGTTTGAGAGTAATTGATAAGTTTAGAGGTGACAACTTCTACCATTGGAAGAAAAAAATGGAGCTCTCATTGGCTTTATTAGATCTTTGAGACATTGTTGATGAAAGTGAAGACCCTCCAAGTGACGATACTCATGTGAAGGTGAAGAAGAAATACAAATGATGTGAAAGAAAGGCTTTTGGCATGATTGCAATATATCTTGATGATGCCAATTTTTCACATGTAATTCCTTGCACTAGACTAGTGGAAGCATAGAAGATTCTTTGTAACATCTATGAGAGTAGAAACCTTGCCAACGTTCTATGGAAAAAAAGAAAGTTCTTAACAATAAAGATGGAAGAAGGAGATGACCTCATGGCTCATGTCATTAAGGTAAAAGAACTTATAAACCAAGTAGCAGTTGTTGATATACTAATTAATGATAGAGAAATTGTGTTGACATTACTCATGAACCTTCTCAAGTCCTATAACTACCTCATTGTGGCATTGGAGTCGATCAATATGAAGAAGCTTACTATGAACTATGTTACGTCAAGACTTATCCATGAATTAACCAAGAGAAAAGAAAAAAAGCATCAAAATGAGGATTCGGCTCTATTTTCAAGACAAGGCAAAGGTAGCTATTCTCACCAATGTGATAGTTCAAAGAGCAACATGAAAAATTACTATATTTATAGAAAATTAGGTCATTTAGCTAAAAATTGCTACAAAGCTAAGTAAGGAGATAGAAAGAATACAAATAATACTTGTGATAACTTTAGTGAAGATGACTATGCTTTTATGGCAAGTGAAAGAGCCTCTATGGCTGCGATGTCTAAGTAGATTCTAGATTCAGGTGCTACTAAGCACATGACACCATATAAGTGTTTATTTGACACTTATGAAGAAATTCTAGCAACCAAAGTTTGGTTGGGAGATAATGGTATGATACAAGCCATTCAAATTGGCTCAATTTTTGTGGAAATTGTTGTGAAGGACCAAATCAAGAGAATCAGATTGAGAGAAGTCTTACATGTACCAAAGATGAAAAAAAACCTCTTTTTGGTAAGTAAACTTATATCACATGGTTGTAAGGTTCAATTTGACATGAATGGATGCTTTGTAAAGACAATGGATGGATAACATATTGCCAAAGGCCTTAGAGATGGAAATCTCTACTTCATCAATTGTAAGAAGGTGAATGGAGTTGAAGTGGCTGTATTTATTGATTTTCCACAAAACCAAGAGAAGTTTGGAATCTGGCATCAACGACTTGGTCATTTAAATGACAAATACATAAAGGGGCTTCAATCCATGGTAAGTGGCTTGGATCTTGGTCATATCAGCCACAATGCCATGACACTTACTTGTGAAGGTTGTATACAAGGCAAACAATAAAGAAATTCATTTTCAAATGGAGTTGCAACACGTGCAACCAAATTATTGGAGATTGTGCATTCAAATGTTTGTGGACCAATGAAGACACCATCAATTTGAGGAGCAAGATACTTAGTTATATTCATTGATGGTTTTTCAAGAAAAATGTGGATTTACATCATTAAAGCTAAAAATGAGTGCTTTTCAAGATTTAAAGAGTTTAAAGCTCTTGTAGAGAAACAATGTGAGTGGAAGATCAAAGTATTGTGCACAGACAATGGATGTAAATACATGTCAAAGTATTTTGATGAATTCTTGAAGATTCAAGGTGTTGCAAGACAAATCTCTATTCCTTAAACTCCACAACAAAATAGAATTACTGAAAGAGCAAATCGTACCATTGTGGAGATGGCAAGGAATATGCTTCATATACAATACCTTGGATATGAATATTGGACTAAAGCTGTGGTTACTTTAGTGTACACAAGAAATAGGAGACCTCACAGAGTTAAAAGAAAGGAAAGGAAAAAGAAGAGGGCATTTGGAGATTGAGATTTTGGGGTCGGAGAACTAGCTTCAAGCTCCTTCAAAAAAGATAGAATTGGGTTTCATAGGATTTGAGAGGACTTTTGCAATCATTGCTGAAAGTTGGTATTTATATTGGTAATTTTGTTTTTTTTTTTTTTTTTTTTTTTTTTTTGCAATAAAGTTAAGGCTGGTACTCTTGACTATTTTGTGAAATTGGAGAAACTTCTACGATTGAAATTTAGAGGTGTCTAGAGGGTTGAGTATGCCGCGTGCATGCAAAAGTTTGTGTTAATCTGACAAAACATTTAGAAGATATTAGACCATTAGTGTAAAGAGGTATCGAAAGTTAGTAAATTGGAGTTGTTTAAGGTTTCTATAATATCTAGAGATCTATCGGCTGAAATAAGGTGACTTTTGGCGTGGTAAGATGAGGACTTTTAGACAGCAGTCAAAATACATCAGTGTGGATTTATGGCATTTTTTTGCAATCTATAAGTTAGATTGGATTGAAACTTCTTGAGCATTTAAAATGCTTGTAAAGACACTAGTGGTAGAAGTTTACAACAATCGGACAGTCAGATTGAGAATTACAGCTTGCCAAAGCTCACTGTCTAGGATTAGGGTTAGAAAAAATAAAATAAAATAAAATATAAATATAAATATAAATATAAAATTAAATTAAATTAAATAAAAAATTAAAAAATAAAATTAAAAAATAACAAAAGATTTTGTGCTTATAATATCTTGAAGTTATTAAAAATAGTATTTTTAAGTACTTTGTATTAGAATTAAGCTTTTATATTGAAATCCAAAATAGTTTGTATTTAGATGGTTAAAATCCACTAGCTTACTTGGATACTTACAAAACATTGTTTTATCTTTTACAGCTAGATGCCCGATGCGCTCTCAAGCAAGATAGCATGTAATACGACATAAGTAGTGAATCCGACATGAAACGCTTGAGGTGGGAGATATTGGGATTTGTTTATTTTTATTTTTATTTTATGAAAAATTAGAATAAAAATTTTGAAGGAACTTCACCTAGAGGTTCTTCTAAAGGACAAGGTATGTACATGGATCCATCCTATGCTGGTATGTTTCAAGCCCTATTATTATCTATACAACAACAATAAAGCAATGATTGCAAAGAAGCTTTAGCAACCAAAGCTTTGTAAGTAGTGGTCAATAAAATTGACTAGTTTGATAGAAGGAATATTTTAAAGTATTTAAGATGTTATGTTTGGGTAATGGAATTAAATCGGGTTTCTGAGAAGAAGATGGTTGAATTATTTGGACTAGCTATAATATTCGAGATAAGAGAACATATTACCTCAATTATAGAACATTATAGAAATTCATGGGAGATTTTTTCACATGCATTAAAAGGCGAATATTTCATGAAAGACATTGATCGTGTTATTAAGAAATTATTTTTAGAATGGATTGAGCGGCCTAATAAGAATTTGCAAGCAATAGAGCTACTAAGAGAATTTGAGAGGCAGTATTGTCAATTATCAAAGGTAGAAAAATTGACATTAGAGCCGAACAAGGTTGAATTATTTCTTCAAGCTGCTTATGGAGAATTACAAGGGAAATTGGAGTTGCTTCTTGAAGAAAAAGAAGAAGATGAAGGATTGACAAAAAAGTAGAAAAATATTGAAAATGTGGTGGGTTTGCTTGTAAAAAGTAAAAGAAAGAAGGATAGGAGTAATATTCTAAAAGCAGTATAAGCACCTAAAAATCCAGTACATGCAACATGATCGGCAATGCCTATTGTTCAACCTTCGACATCTTTATCAAAGAAAGGAGAGATGGAGATTGAAGAAATTATACATGGAATGCGAGATCTTCAAATCAAATTGATAAGACTTGAAAAAAATACTTCTACAAATAATTTGAAGAATGTTTCAAAATAAGGATTTGTACAAAGATGTATCTAGTGTGATGATGTTTCACACACTAGAAAGGATTGCAGTGAATTTAATAATATGATACAGCAAGGAGTTATTTACTAAAAAGATGGAAAGATAGCATTAAAGAATACAGAGGATCTTCTTCAAACCAATTTTGGCAAAAGAGGTATGAGAACATCAATTCAAGATTATTTAATAGAACATGGAATAACAACATGAGAGAGTACAAGTTATGGTGCTAGAATAGATGATGACTTTGGTAGAAGTATAGAAACTAGTAAATTTTAGGCTTCTACCATTTCTATGATGCAAAAAGAAAAAAATGCCTCAGAAAGCGTTATTAAGGACTGCACCTACAATACGAGGTGCAATAGGTTGAGAAGATCCTGTTGAGTCTCTTTCAATTTATACATATATTGCTAAGAGCTAACATGAAGCTTTGATGAAAGAAAAGAGACAAGGAAATTTTGATGATACAAGAAAAAGAAATTCTTTTAAGAAGTAAACTCGAGGAGACAAGGCTCGTGAGGCGACTTCACAAGAATCACCTATAAAAGATACTTTAGCATCATTAGAAGAAAAAACAAAAGAGACAAAAGATAAGGGTAAATCAATTACTTACAAGCTACTTTCTGATATCGAAGCGGCAACAAATTTAAAAGGGGTGTTGGAAGAACGTATATTAAATGCTAAGGTGGAATTCACATTGAAAGAAATTTTGGAAATTGCAAAGAAGGAGTTTCATGATGTTATCATTGATAACATTAAGCAAAAGAGGTAATTAATGGATGAAGCTGGAATGAGTCATGCTATTGATGCATGATTATATAAAGATGAAGAAGAGGTTGATAATGGTTACAAGCAAGAAACAAATGAAAAGAATAGATATAATCAACAAATATGTTTTGAGGATTATAGTGATAAAGAAATGGAAGCTTCAAGCCATTATACTTGAAAATATTGGACAAGAGCAACTACTGAAGTATTGGTGAAAGTAGGAGATATAGAAGAACCAATTATTACTTTAGTTGACTATGGTTTTGAAATAAATCTTATGTCTAAGGATCTTTATAAGAAGCAGAAATAGTCAATTGATATGGAACATGGATGGACAATACGAGCAGCTAAGAATACATGAGGTAAATTATATGGAGCTCGTTTAGATGTCAAAATTTGGATTGGAGATGTTGCTACAGAACAACATTTCTTTGTTCAAGATACAACGTCTTATCCATTGATTTTAGGGCAACCTTATATTACAACAACATAGATGAAAATAAAAGTACTTGATGATGGTTTTTCTCATGCAAAGGTATGTAGTAAAGATGGAAGGAAAGCTGTACAATTTCTAACAGTATCTCCTAATCATGAATGGAATCGAGATAGGTTGAAGGAGAAACCATTGCCAAGGATTGTTGAAGGATTTAAGGATTTTGGAGAAGTACCACTATAAAGCGAGATTATAGAGGTATAAAAGAGGAGGTACTCTCGCAAGATGAAGGTACCTTTGATGCGAGTTTTATTAGTATTTTAGAGAATGGAAATATTATATATAAGAAAGTTGATGATTTTAAAAGAAAAGAAAGAAAAAGATTATATAGTATTGAAAGAAAATTATGCAAGTTAGGGACATTAGAAGATGATGAGAAGATTTTAGGTATTTATGAAGAAAATGGATTCGAGGATTCTTTAGAATTAATTACATCTATTAGATTAGAAGATAATGATAAGATTGTAGAAATTTATTCGAGGGAGGTTTATTCTATATTTGAATCTTTTCAAGCACCAAAAGTTATTGTAGAGACAAAATATAAAACAATAGATAAAAAAATAAAACCTGTTGCCGAACCTTCACTAGAAGATTCTAAAGAAAAAATGGAAGAAGCATAAAAAGAAGAGAGTTTAAGAGATCCAAAGAAGATTAGACATCAATTTACTAAGGAGAATTTTAAAGAATTGAAGATTGGATGTGACGATTCTTTATTTCCAATAGAAATTGAATATTTTAAAAAAATGCTTATGAAATGACGCAAATCATTTGCCTTTGGATCTCATGAAATAGGATGTGTAGATCCTAATATTGTTGCTCCTATAGTTATCTTTATAGTATCTCATATGCCTTGGAACTTAAGGCCAATTTCCGTACCAAGGGCATATTTACCTAAATTGGTAGAATCGTTGAAAGAAAATATGCGAATGAAAATTTTGGAGCCTTCTTTTGCTCCATATTCTAGTCATTGGTTTACGGTGTCGTATGGCATGATTTGCTATCTAGGAATACATTGGATATTTAGCTGTAGAGAGTATAGCTTAAATCTTTATATTAATCTTGTCTTAGCTTCCAAAACTCCTTTGTTTTACATAGAACTCAAAATATAACAAAATTCCTTCAAAATATATTTTTTCTACAAAGGAGTTACTTTTTTTAAACTTTAGAAATTCATATCTCTTGATCTAACCATTCAATTTTTCTCAAATTTATAAAATAGGTAGAATTCACTTTTAAATTTTATCACAAAAAAAGCTAATGGCAAATTCACTCCTGAACTTCTGGCATCAAAGAAACCCTAGCAAATGCTCTAAACCCTAATTTACAAGCATCTGAGCACTATTTTCTTAATATCTGAAGAATCTAATATTCAAATATCATAAAACTTATATTTAAAATTTAGTAACTTAAAATTATACATTTTCATAAATTTTGGAGCCAAAACCTTGTCAAATTGCTCAAGATATAGCACAAGATACAACCACTAGTAAATTGGATTACTTACTACCCTTAGATTGCATGCACTGACTTCAAAATCCAATAACTCCTTTATTTCAACTTGGAATCTAGTAAGTAGTATATAAAATGTGTAGCCACAAAAGTGCTCTCTTTAGTTACAGTCATCGATCCACAATTGCTATCTGTACGTGTGTGTTATGCTTAAAAAAATAAAAGTAGCTCTCAAATCAACACCTTAACTTTGAGCACCTATATTTCTTCGTATAAACTCCAAACCATACAAAACTTGTACCAAAACCATAGCCAAAAACCTAAACTTGCTGATCCTAGCCTTCAAAGCTCAAATGGCCTCGAGAAACTAACCCTAATCTCTAACATGGCCTCGACAACCTCTTCAAAGTCCATTGGTCATGATTTTTGACTAATAGGAATGGAGATTTTCATTATTCATCTCCATTCATGTATATTGGTGCCCTAATTACTCTCTTTGCTACCAAAATCCTTCTTCAATCTTTTTTCTGATAAGATTTACATTATTTATGCTCTAAACATGAAATAAAAGAACCAAAAGAAGTTTTCAAAGATCACTAATGTCTAACAAAGGTGATTCTAAATATTTAAAAGTTACTATCAACCAAACCAATCTTAAAAGCCACTATCAAAAGGAAATTAAAATTATACAAATTCTATAGTAATCTTTTTAAATAACTTCTTCTCAAGGTAATAATCAAATTATATTCTACAACCAACTAAAATCTATTAATATGGCTCTCACTATGTTATTTAATAAATTATATATTAAGTACATAATTATATTATTTTCATATAGTAGCCGAACCACAACACGACAACGGTGCATAAGAAAAATGGATTGTTACATTTTATTCAAGATATACAGTCAATGAATGCAATAACTATAAGAAATGTAAGTATAGGACCTCTAGTAGACGAGTTTGCAGAAGCATTTGTGGGAAGGGCAATTTATTCAATGGATGATTTATATTCAAGTTATGATCAATTTCAACTTGCACATGGGAGTAGAGATCTAATAATAATGAGAACGCTACTTGGATTACTTAAAATGTGTACTCTTCTACAAGGTGCTACTAACTCAGTTGCACATATGATGAATGGAATAATCAAGGTATTATGAGACTTCATTCCTGAAAAAACTATGCCTTTTTTAGATGACGTTCCTATCAAAGGATAAGTTATGAAGATGACAAATCAGTGATACTTACAGTTGATACTAGTCCAATAGCTATTGGTTGAGCTTTAGCACAAAATGATGAAGAATGTAACATATTTGCTATTAGATTTGGAGCTAAAGTATTAAGTGAACGACAAAGAAACTATCCACATGTAAAACGGGAGCTATGGAGAATAGTTAGAGCTATAAAAAATGAAAGAGATTATTTAATTGAGGTACTAGTGATAGTAGAAATAAATTGTTTTCTGCTATTGGGAATGATTACCAACTATAACATCCCTGGTATTGCTATGCTAAGATGGATTGCATATATTAAATCTTTGAATTGTCAATTTAGGTATATAGTACGCAAGGATAATCTTGTAGCAGATATGCTATCCTGAGCTAGATATGAATAAGAAGAAGATTTGATTGAAGATACTGAAGATATAAATACTATCTTTTATTCTAGGACACAACAAGGAGAGGATGAATATTCAAGACCATTTATAGAAGAATTATATGAAGAAGAATGGATTGATATTGGATGCTATTTAAGCACATTATCAAGGCAATCATGATGGAGTGATATTCATTTCAAATAGATTAGATGAAAGGCTTACAACTACCTCTTACAAGGTGGTTACCTATAGAAGCAATGCAAATGAGATAGTGGAATGCCACAAAGAGTAGTTTGCAAGAAAGAGATGCAAGAACAATTAATCCATGAATTCTATGATAGTTTGTGAGGTGGACATAGAGGTATTTATGCCACATTTAACAAGCTCAAAGAAAAATATTGGTAACGTAACATATATAGAGATGTGGTGAAGTTTGTAGAATCATGCCAAACTTGTGAGATATACTCGGAGATTCGACATAGAGATGGATTGCATACTACATATCTACTTGCAATACATTATAAATGGATTGTGGACCTAGTTACTATGCCTATGGAGATATGACAAATGTGGTACTTGGCTCTCGCATGAAAAGATTTATTTAACCAAGTAGAAGGAAGAGCTCTACAAACAAAATCTATTGTAGGAGTTTGTAGATTTTTACTAGAATGTGTGATTTGTAGATATGGATGTATTGGAAAAATTACTGCTGATCGTGAGGAATTGGATGCAAATGAGGCTAGACAGTTCTTTGAGAGATGTGGAGTGAAGCTAGTATCTACTACATCTTATAATCTAGAAGGCAATGCTAAGAGTGAGCGAGGTCATCCTCCTATTGTAAAGGCCATTGTTAAAGCTTGCAAAGGAAGAACAAGAGAATGACCAAGATTATTACTATTTGATCTTTGGATTGATTGTACTATTCACAATTTAATGACAAGATATATGCCAGTAGAGCTAATGCAAGGGCAGAAGTCTATTATATCCATTGAAGAGCAAATACCTACTTGGAGTATCTTGCCTTGGCAAGATAATATATCTAAAGAAGAACTTCTTGTACTTCAAATTTGTCAATTAGAAAGAAGACCTGAAGATGTGGAAAAAATAATTATAAGGTTGAGGGAGTCGTGCTTGAAGAATAAAGATAGATTTGATAAACGATACAAATTGAGGCCAAAAGATATTCAAGAAGGAGAAAAAGATGAAACTTTAGATGAGAGGGGGTATCGCAAATATGTTGTTGATCATATACAAGATTGTGAAAAGATTTTAATTTGAATTGAAGAGGTTCATCTTACACTTTTAGGAGCAAAATCTACATTTAAAATGCAAGAAGATCTTATTGTTGGGTATTTGTATGGGTTTTATGGGAGAAAGCCAGATCCAAGCAAAGTTGATGCAATTCAAAGGATGAAGGATTCATGTGACTCTTTAACAGAAGTACGCAGGTTTTAGGAGCTTGTATATTTTATCATATATGGATTCCTCATTATGCTCATATAGTGGATCCATTGTATGAATTATTACATAAGGATTATTGATTTAAATAGAAAAGAAAGCATACTGAAGCAATGTAGAAGCTAAAGATGTTATTAGTAACACCTCCAATTTTAAGAAAAATTGAATATGACTATAATAGACAAGTAATTCTTACTATGGATACTAATCATATTGCTATTAGATGGAATGTGGATCAAGATAATTCAAGTGGAAATAGATTTGTAGTTCGATTTAGAGCTAAAGTTTTAAGTACTCGTCAATGTGCATATTTACAAGTCAAAAGAGAACTTTGGGGAGTTGTTTCAGCTATGAAAGCTGAAAGGGATTATTTGATTGATATATCAGTAGTAATTAAAATGAATTGCTTGCAATTGCTTCAAATGATTACTAATTTTTCAATGCCAGATATTACAATGTTAAGATGGATTGCTTATATTAAGTCATTAAATCCGAAATTTAAGCATGTTGCTGGAAAGGACAATTTTATAGCAGACATGCTATCTCGAGCAAGATGTGAAAGAGAAGACGAAATGGTTGAAGACATTGATGATGTTGGGTCGAAATTCTATTCAGTATCAAATCCTAACAAAGAAGACAAGCTATTTCTTGAAGAATTTTATGAAGGAGAATTATTGGATATTGGTCATTACTTGAATACCTTGACTAAGCAAGAAAATTGATCTACAGAAAAATTTAAACAAATAAGAAAAAAAAACATATGGATTTTTGTTTCAAGAAGGATTCTTATGGAAGAGACCAAAGAAAGGAATTGGAATGCCACAAAGAGTGATAAGCAATAAGGAAGAGAAACAAAAATTATTAAAAGGGTTTCATGATAGTTTATAGGCAAGACATAGAGGAATTTGAGCTACTTTTGCTAAGCTTAAGGAACGATATTGGTGGAAAAATATGTATCGAGATGTGCTCTTATTTATATGGTCATGTGAAATTTGTCAAACGTATTCTAATATACGACATCAAGATGGTCTTCATCCTACATATCCTCTAGCTATTCATTTTAAATGGGTTGTTGATTTGGTTATTATGCCAATCGAGTAATGGCAAATGAGATATTTGGTCTTAGCTCATGAAGATTTATCAAATCAATAAGAAGGAAGAGCATTGAGAACAAAATCTACAAAAGAAATTTGTAGATTTTTGCTTGAAGATGTTATTTGCCGCTACAGATGTGTAGGAAAAATCACTGCAAATAGTAGAGAATTAAATGCTCAAGAAGCTCGTGAATTCTTTGAAAGATGTGGAATTAAACTATCACTGACTATTACTTATAATCCTGAAGGAAATGCAAAAAGTAAGTGTGGTCACCCACTGATTGTGAAAGCATTACTTAAAGCTTGTAATGTAAAGGTTAGAGAATGGCCACGACTTTTGTCATTTGCATTATGAACTAATCAAACAACTCATAGCTCAGTAACAAGATATATGCCTATTGAGCTTATGATAGGTTAAAAACCAATTATGCCAATTGAGGAAAAGGTACCTACTTAGAATATGCTACCATGGGAAGATAGATTGACAAGAGAAGAACTTCTAGCTATTAGAATTCAACAATTAGAGCAAAGATCAAAAGATGTGCAAATAGCATAAGATAGGTTAAAAAGATCAAGGTTATAAAATAAGGCACAATTTGATAAGCAGCATCGATTGAGGCCTAAATCAATTGAAGAAGATGATTGGATTTTGGTCTATAATAGTAGCTTAAACAATCAACATAGTCCTTTAAGGAATTTTTCTAAGCGATGGTTTGGACCGTATGTGGTAACAACTGTTTATGATAATGCAACTTACTCATTGTGGGAGATAGATGGAATAAGATTAAAAATACCAATTACAGGGAAGCAAGTTAAATTATTTAAACAAAGATGTATAGAAATAAATATAGAAGACTTTGGTGAAGACATAGATATTCCTCAAGAAGAAGATGAAATTGACTTGGGTAGCAAAGATAATGAAGAAGATTTGGACAAAGACTTGGAGAAAATATTATAAATCAAACAACAACTAGGTTATTTTGTGCATACCAGAGGATGCACAGGTTCAGAGGAGGTCGATGTCGTATTGCAACATGACTATATGGTAAAAATATAAATGGAAAAGATTTATTAATATTTAGTCATCTTGAATATTAAAAACAATGGCTGATTCTAGTGCCAATATTCAGGGGCCAGTTAATATCATCCCATTATAGCTGTACTACCAAACGTGACAACAACGTATGCTCCATCGACGTCATCGAACTAAGTACCCTCCGTACCAACGAGACGACTAGGATCATTTTTTAATCCTACATGGAACAAGCCTAGTAGGTATATACGAGTGGAGACACCCAATATGCTTGATGGGGGTACAAGAAGACCACTTTGTTGTTTCCATTGTAGATAGATTGGTGATTATGTTAATGAATATTCCAATCCCAGAGCCAGTGATAATTACGTACTAGTGTATGGGAATAGCAAGCAATCAGGGCAAACTTATCAGTAATGTAATGCTCTGTTTAATTTCAATAATTGAGATCAGCAGATCTAAAGTCAGGAAAAAATTGAAGGCATAAATTGAGGTACTCAAGATTCTTTCATAAATTGGGTGGAATGAGTACAAGCCATTCTTACTAAGAGATGATAAAAGGAGAAAAGATCAATTCAATATTCAGGTGAGTCTGATGTCAAGGGCCAATTTGACCCAATTATAAGGACATTCAATCCAGGTCCTATTACAGGCCTCTTATCCTATATGAGACCTGACTCGGTTGGACAATCCAATGAAGTCCCGAATACAGAGGCTTTGATTCCATTTCAAGTTGTTCCATTCTCTATGTCATTTCAGAGAAACGTCTTTTCTATGGAAAGATCCTTTTAGAGGCGGAAATTCCATAGAGGCGGGTCTGTTGTTTCAATTCGGAGTCCATGGCGGAAGAATAGGAGATCTCACAGAGTTAAAAGAAAGGAAAGGAAAAGGAAGAGGACATTTGGAGATCGAGATTTTGGGGTTGGAGAACTAGCTTCAAGCTCCTTCGAAAAAGATAGAATTGGGTTTCATAGGATTTGAGAGGACTTTTGCAATCATTGCTAAAAGTTAGTGTTTATATTGGTAATTTTTTTTTTTGCAATAAAGTTAAGGCTGGTACTCTTGACTATTTTGTGAAATTGGAGAAACTTCTACGATTGAAATTTAGAGGTGTCTAGAGGGTTGAGTATGACGAGTGCATGCAAAAGTTTGTGTTAATCTGACAAAATATTTAGAGGATATTAGACCATTAGTGTAAAGAGGTATCGAAAGTTAGTAAATTGGAGTTTTTTAAGGTTTCTATAATATCTAGAGATCTATCGGCTGAAATAAGGGGACTTTTGGCGTGGTAAGATGAGGACTTTTAGGCGGCAGTCAAAATACATCAGTGTGGATTTATGGCATTTTCTTGCAATCTGTAAGTTAGATTAGATTAAAGCTTCTTGAGTATTTAAAATGCTTGCAAAGATACTAGTGGTAGAAGTTTACAACAATTGAACGGTCAGATTGAGAATTACAGCTTGTTGAAGCTCATTGTCTAAGGTTAGGATTAGAAAAAATAAAATAAAATAAAATAAATTAAAAAATAAAACTAATAAATAATAAAAGACTTTGTGCTTATAATATCTTAAAGTTATTAAAAATAGTATTTTTAAGCACTTTGTATTGGGATTAAGTTTTTACATTAAAATCCAAAATAGTTTGTATTTAGATGGTTGAAACCTATTAGCCTATCTAGATACTTGCAAAACATTGTTTTATCTTCCACAACCAAACACCCGATGCATTTTCAAGCAAGATAGCATGTAATACGATAGCGCTCACATCAATGAGTCCACAAGAAGCTTGGAGTGGCAAAAAATCTTGTATTTCACACGTGAGGATCTTTGGATACATTGCTTATGCAAAAATATCACATTGCATGAGGTCCAAACTTGATGCAAAGAATACAAAATGTGTATTTATTGGATATTATGAAGGTACAAAGGCATACAAGCTAATGTATTTAGAAACCAAGAAGATCATCAAAAGTCGTGATGTTGAGTTTTTGGAGCATAAGAGTGCTTTTGAGCACTTGGAGATGTGTCCAAATAGGAGTAATAGTGACTTTGTGGACATATCATCAATTTTAGCAAAGAAAGAAGGAAAAGAAGATGATGGTGACAATGAAGATGGAAGAAATATAAATCAAGGTGAAGTGCCAAAGAAGATAAACCATAGTATGCCTTCAATTGTTAGAACTAGTAATGAATACAATAAAGATATCGATGCTAATGATGATGATGAAGAGTATCAAATTTTAAATGAGAAAAAATAAGCTTTAAGGAAGAAGAAGCTTGAAAGAGAGCATGAAGTGCAAGAAGATGAAGCCTCTCTAAATAAAAGAAGTTATCCTTTGATAGAAAAAAAACCACATGGTGAATGGTGGAAGGACTATATTTTTTCTCAAGTAAGTGAAGAATATGCCAATATTGCTCTTCTTGCTGATCCATTGAGTTTGTATGATGCAATGAAGTCTACGGATGCTATGAAGTGGGAGAATGCTATGGAAGAAGAATAAAAATCACTCATGGACAATGGAACATGGAAATTGACTCAACTTCTACCAAATTGATCTTCAATTGGTTGTAAGTAGGTGTTTAGAACAAAAAGGGATGCAATGGATAATATTATGAGATACAAGGCTAGATTGATTTTTAAATGATATTCATAAGTTGCTAGAATTGATTTTAATGAGAAATTTGCTCTTGTGGCCAAATTCACCACCATTAAAACCATTGTGGCAATTGAGATAGTAATTGACTTAGAGATGCATCAAATGGATGTGAAGATGGCATTCTTGAAAAGAAGCTTGAAAGAAGACATCTATATGGATCAACCTCAAGGATTTGTATAAGAAGGCAATCAACATCTTGTTTGTAAGTTGAAAAAATCTTTGTATGGACTAAAACAATCTCCAAAGGCATAATACCAACACATTGATACATTCTTTTTAATTGAAAGATTTGTAAGGAGTGAGGCTGATCATTCCTTGCATGTGATGCAATCAAATGAATTCATATTGATTGTCATCTTATGTATTGATGATCTAATTATCTTAACCAATACTATGAAGATGATAGATTGGTTGAAGGCAAAGTTAGAAAAGGAGTATGAGATGAGTGATTTGGGAGAGCTTTACTATTGTTTAGGAGTGGAGTTTGTAAGAGATTGTGCTAAGAAGACCATTACAATGAGCCAAATCAAGTACATTAAAGAGATATTGAAACGATTCAATATGGAGGAGTGTAAGCCTATTGGAACACCTTTAGAGGCCAATTTGAAGTTGATGAAGCTCATGGATGAAGAATTTGCTGAAATTGAAAGTCAAATACAAGAAATTCCATACAAGGCATCAATAGATTCATTACTATATGCAATGGTTGGCACAAGGGTGGATCTTGCATATGAGGTGAGTGTTGTAAGTCAAAACATGTCAAAGGCTGGACCAATCCATTGGACAACTATCAAAAGGATCATGAAGTACTTAAAAGGTACTTTGAACTTCAAATTTTACCTTGCAGGTGATTACATTATTTTACATGGTTATTGTGATGCAGATTGGATTGGAAATGCAAATGATAGAAGATCAACAATGGGATATGTGTTCTTTATTGGAGTGGGAGCTATATCATAGAATTGCTAGAGACAACCAACAATTGCAAGATCAATAATGGAGGTAGAGTACATGGCAGCAAGCCATGGTGCAATGGAAGAATTATTGCTAAGAAAGTTTTTGGAGGATATTTGAGATGTACAAATGGAAGCAATTCCAATGGAGTGTTACAATCAAGGATGTTTTGTATTTTCAAAGAATTCCAAGCATCATTTAAGGACAAATCATATTAACATTCAACATCACTTTATAAGAGAGAATATTGAAATGGAAGTGATTAATATGAAGTATTGTGCAACAGAAGACATGCTTGTTGATTTATTGATAAAGGTATTAGTAAAGGATAGATACCATATGTTGACAAAGGCATTAGGATTGAAAGCCCTTTGACCAATAGTAAAGTGGGAGTGTTGAAGTAAGTCACTTAGTAAAAGATATTACCTTAAATAAGTTGATAGTGGTCAAAAGACAACAAAGAATATAAAGAAGTTACTATAATAGCTTTTAGGTTTTGTAGGTAGTGGCTAGGTTAAAAAAGAACCTAGGATTTAATTGAATGAAGTAGAAATGGATGTAACATCGATGGGAGTTACTTCGTTAGTTAGCAACCACCACCTATAAGTAACATGTGTATGAAGTAAGAATTATCTTACTCCATACTCCCTTTTGTGTACAATCTTACTGATGCTAAGTGTTGTGACTTCAAAGTGCTTATTTTTCAATAGCTTTACCTATGGCAATAGAAAGCACGTTATGTCAAGCAAGTAGAAAAAAAGACAAAGATCATCTTATTGCATTTACCAATACATAACTAAATTCTGCAGAAAGGATTTATACTACTACAAAAAAAATGTCTTGCCATTTTCTTTTGTTAAGAAATTTAAATACTATCTTCCATTAAATCTAATATTATTTTTTGTTGACTAAGTAGCAATGAAGTACCTTGAGAATAAAATAGATTTGAGTGATAGATTGGCAAGGTGGATTCTTCTACAAGAAGAATTTGATTATGTAATAGAATATAAGCCTAGAAAGATGCACAACTAAGTTAATCACTTATCTAGGTTTTTAGAATAAATTGATAAAGCTCTAATTGATAATACCTTAATAGATAAAAGCTTGTTTGTTGTTTCAACTACTGTCACTGAGTATAAATTAATTACCAAATTTTTGATAATTCAAGTTTTATTTTTTTATTTTTTTAAAATAAAACATAAGAAGGTGAGAATTAATAGTAGATACTTTGCCATAACTGGTGGAAAATTATATAAACAAAGAATTGATGGAATGTTAAGAAGGTGTGTAATGGAAAAAGAAATCTCCACAATTCTATTGATATATCATAATAGTGCATGTAAAGAATAATTTTTAGAAATCTTTATTGGCCAAATCAATCTTAATATTAATTATTATTAGCCTATATTATTTTAAGATGCCTATAAATGTATTAAAATATGTAATGTATGTAAATGGTATGCTAGGAATGATCTAAAGATGAGTTTTACCTCTTTATGTGATTTTATTTTTAGTTTCATTTGTAAAGTAGATTATTGATTATATTGAAGAGATTCATCTTTATTCCGCTAGTAAGATGAAATAGATAGTAGTAGTAATAAAATATCTAATGAAGAAGGCCAAGACAAAAGTAATTAAAGCCAATAATGCTAAGCAAGCAGCCAAGTTTTTTTATGAATAAATAATTACTAGGTTTGGATGCTCAAAAATCTTCATTAATAATAGGAATAAATATTTTTTTTGATGATAAAAGATTTAACTTCAGAATTTAATATTGATTACAAAAAGACTACTCATTATCTTCAAATCGATAGACATACAAAGAGAATTAATCAAATATTAATGAATATTTTAAAAAAAAACAATGACAATGTCTAAACACGATTGAGATATAAAGCTTCTTGTAGCCTTGTAGGATTACAAGATGAATTTTAAAGTGACAATCCAAAAATTCCTATTTTTCTTGATTTATGGAATAGATGCCATTTTATCAATGAAATTTGAATTTCTTTTTCTTTACATTGCCTTTACAAAAAGGTTTTTAATTAAAAAATCTCTAATTAAAAGACTGAAATGGTTTGAAAGCTTAAATCAAGCTAAAAGATAAAGTGCTCAACATATAGAAGCTACACAAAAAAGATAAAAAATTATCTTTGACAAATAATAGGAGGTTAGTCTCTTAGAGTTTAACATGTTGGTCTTCTAAAAAGATGCTAGGAGTTCTTCTATTCCACCTCTTGAACTTGTTGTGTGGCATTAATTTCATCAAGTGGTGAAATTTAGGCTTACATTTTTGGTGCATTTATCGGGAGGTGGAAATTATATTATTATTTGTTTTTATCTTATTTATTTGATGTTGATTGATTTTTATATGTAAAGTTATTTTTAAGTAGATGGACGTTGATTTTGACTTATTGTCAATGATATAAATTAGCTTATGTAGTTGATTTGATTATTATTCTTGCTCTATTTTCATTGGATGCCTTGTGTTGCATTCTTGGTGGTATCAAGGTTGCATTGAAGGGAGTAAATGGTCATCTTTGATCTTTATGAAAGTACGTTTCAAATAATCCTTCTTATTTAATTCACTTATAGATGTTTGATTTTATTTTGTATAATTTTATTTATAAAAAAAAAACTATCTAATTAATTTTTTATTTCATCATGCTTATGACAGTAGAGAATTTAAAGAAAGTACAAGTTATTTTGACATTAGCAGACTAGCACAAAACCTTTAGTGAACTTCTTTTATTCTTTGGCCATAATTAAGTAGACAATGGAGAAGGCCTAGGTGACTAGGTATGGAACAAGGTTAGGTCTTTTTTCTCCTTCAAAGTAGTTTATTATTAAGGATCAAGTAATGCCTAAATCTTTATGATCTTTTATTTTTCTTCAATTCATTTAAGTACAACCTTAATGAATCTATAGGCCTTAGATGCCAAAGACAAATCTAGTTACTTTGGAAATTGGATCAATAAGAAGACTTACTAGATCAAAGGCAAGTCTACAATAAGAGAATCAAGATTTAATGGAATTAGAACAAGGACTTGAAATAGATTCATTAAGAATGGCAAATAGAGAAGTGTCACCTCATATATCTTTTCAATTGTCTTTCTCAACTTTTGTGCAACAAGCTTGACTAATACACACATTTACAATTCTACTAGTGAATGTAGTAATTAGCTCAGTTTAATCTTTGACTACTCTACCAACTGTATTGACTACTATGCCATGTCAACCTTCTCAACCAAGGATGCTACCATAGAGACTATAGTAGTTTCTCAAGGACTTCTTAAGATGACAATGCTTCCTAATTTACTACAATTTATGGACTCTAGAGATGAGAATCCTATAGTCCATGTAAAAAGATTTTTGAAATTGATAACCTCTTATATGGTATCCAATAATAGCTATTATTTGATTTGATTTCCTACCACATTAGTAGAAGGTGCATATGCATAGTATAGGTGCTATAATGTACAAACATTCAAGACTTGGGATGAATTATTGGTAGTATTTTTAGATCAGCTCTAGCCTCGAATAGGACAACAACAAGCAGTTGCTATTCTAGCAAGCACATGCCAGCATCCCATAGAGGAGATTTCGGCATATGTAAGGCATTTGAAAAGAAGTTTGTAATAGATTTTTTGGAAATTTGATCCATGATACTATTTTAAGAGAATACTTTCTCAAAGGACTAGATTGGTCTTCAATATCTCAAGAGATTAAAATAGACTTTTAACTAGTGGAGATGTATTTTAGTTCATAATATTTCATGATTGATTTTATAACACTCAATATATTGGGTGTAATGATCTTTGTTTACAAAGTATTATTTTTATTTGTAGTTTCTACATATTTGTGGCAATAAAAAGATAGAGAACTAAGAGCCAATAGATTCAATTTAAAAATTATAATTTTTTGACTTATCATACAAGAAATTACAAATATTACAACCTTTAAGAGTACATAATAGAAATAATGACCTTCAAAAATGACAAATTTTTCCTTGAATAGATGGAAAAATATAATCCATTTGATATCACAAACTTTGAAAAGATTTTTAATATTTGGTGATTTTATTGGATGGAAGAATGATTCTTGATTGTGTTACAAATATTTTATTCAAAAGAAGTTACAAATGCCTTAATAATGATTAAAAAAAAGAGTGGTTTTCCTACCTTAAAATTGGATATTATTGATGGCTAAGAAAATCTATTAATTACCTTCAAAGGTGCTAAAGATCAGAATATGCGACAAATAGAATTTTTTCCATTTAAACTTCATCAAAATGTGATCACAATTGCTTAAGGAACTTGTTTCTAGAAGAGAGAATAATGTCATAAACATATATATCTATTCTAATAATTAAATAGATAATATAATTAGATAGATGTAGATAAAAATAAATTGATTTGATAATATCTTATAGAATAGCTTTTAAATTTTTTTATAGATATAGATTTGATTTTATACATATTTATAGTTGATTGATAGGTTAGAAACTTGGCCAATAAATTATGTACATGTTGCACATGTTGATAACTTGTAATACAAGTTAATTATGTGGTGTACACATAGAAAACTTATATTACAAGTTAAAACATGCATCTTGTAAGTTGGACACGTGTTGGAGATCCTATAGAATGTCTCCATTTAACTCTTATTTAGATAATATAATAGAGGTAAGAGTAAAGTTTTCTTCTCTATTATGAATGTCTTCTAGTCTTTAATCTTGTTTCAAGCCTCTCTAATCTTCTTGTTTTTGGCAATAGCCATTCTAATTAAAAATTATATCATCTTTGAATGATTTTTTAGTCTTTTTAAGTGATGCAAGAATTTATTGATCTTTTGATTTTTTGAAATTCATGTCCTTGATAATTAACATGAATCAAGTAAAAAATGACAATGATAATAAATAAGTTCTTTTTAATTTTTAGACAAGGAGCTATTACTTATCGCAAACATTAAGCAAAAAAATAAAAGAAAACTTTCACTCTATCTACAAGCATGCTAGCAAGCTTACAATAAAAACAACAATCCCTTTGAAATAAGCAAGGCTTTTTTAGTGATTTCAATATTAGTCAATTTTCTCAGTCCAATTTTGAGTTAATCCTAGAGTCGCATTCTAAGCTTCTTAAGCTCATGCAAAGTAGTCATTGCAGTATAATATCTCAAAGAATACATCTTATATGATTGAAGCATTATTTTGCAAGGTAATTCAATGTCACTTTCTGCTTTCTTCTTCTTACATCTCACTTTATTTTTAGAAATGAATTAATTAATCAAATTCTAAATATTCCTAAAAATAATTCTTGATTAAGGCTCATACAATTGAGGATGGAAAAAGAATAAAAAAGGTTGAAATAAGAATTAAGCATAGAAGAATTGAGATGAAGAAATTTGGAAATGGATAGAGTAGGAGATAGAAATAAAGAAGGTAGAGATAAAGGCTATAATTATAATGATGGTTTTTAGAGATGATCCATTTTTTTAATGATGGTTATAATAAAGTGGACTAATTTAGAAAATAGATGGATTATATATATATATATATATGATATTTTATTTTAAAATTAAATATACTTAAATATACTATTTTATTATCTATTTTTTAAATTAGAATTTTTATAAAGAATAAAATTATGATTATATATACATGCTATATCATGACATTTAGTCTTCATTATATCTTTCAATAAATTTTAGATAGAACTTGATATAAAAATAGGATTACTTAAATTTATAGTTTAAAGATTTAAAAGTCAATAAATTGACTTTATTATTTAAATTATGCATGAAATTTCATTAGACTAAAAAAAATGATTAATAATTCAAATAAGTTATATATTTAAATGTATTAAATGAATCCACCTATCCTAACTATCATCAAAAAAATTTCTACTACTGAATCTACATAAATTAAAAACTAATCAAAAAATAGTTGAATTTATAATTAATGATGATAGGAGAATCTGTTTATTGAATCTCTAGGTTGAATAAATAATTATATATATTTAATTATAAAATCTACTTATCCATCATTATACATCCTCTACTTTTAACACACAAATTCTTAAATTCAATCATTTTTACAACATCAATCATAACCATCATTAGAAAAATATATGTGATATTAAAGATATAGTTGGCATTAAGGATGCAATTGGGGTATCACACAGTGTTTGTTTGGAAACCATTGTATTGCTTGTAGATGTGGCAATGGCTGTCAACTCAAGCTTCACCAATATTTGTCCACTTTTGTACTGAATGAAGAAGATCCAAACTTACATCATCATTGGTTGTAAATCCAGACTTGCATCACTTACTGCTGCTATTTCCGATGCGGTAGATTGGGATACAAAATGATAAAAAGATTCTTTTACTCGAGCACATCGTGACAGTGAGTGTCAAACAATATAAGTCTTTTAGAGCTTAAGAATTTGGTTATGGCACTGGGATTTGTTTAAATGCATAGCTGTGATGAAATCAAAAATACAAAGCATGTAAGTATAATTCTTGCTTGTAGATTGTAAATATTTGATGATAATTTTACTAGGCAGAAGAATTGATGTTGGAATGAGCCTAAGCCTAAGTCCAAAATATAAATCAAAAAGTTATTATTTCTACCAATTGGTGTTAGTTGATTTGCAAAGGATGATGAGTCAGTTAGCACTTGGTGATAATCAAAAAAATAAAAGTTTTGGATAGTGAAGAGAACATGATAACTTCTGTGAATTTCTTTTAGTTGGACTTTGGAAGAGGAGATGGTGCGCTTGGTTGAAGGTTGGATGTATAAGTATGAAGGATCAAAGGACTTGATTGTCAATTATAGGAAGTTATTTGATGATTTTACTTTGAGAGAGGTTTTGAAGAACTTTGCAGTGGAGTGATGGCAATTGAATGATACCATGAAGTAACATATTTATATAAATAGATCAATTGATTTGTTGAATTGATCATCTATGTTCTATAAAAAGAAAATTGAATAGATCTACGTAAGAATTGGTTTAAGGATTTATGAAGCCGTGTAAAAAGATAGATGGTTTGGATTGGAGATTATAGTACATAGTCTTTCATGTTATGCTGAGCTATGGGTAGATGCATCTCTATGGTTTATAAAATAACATGTAAGTTTTGGTGCTTCTGGCAAGCAGTTGGCGATCCAAAAGAAATCAAGAATTGCAGTTGTAGAAGAAGTGCAGTAAAGTAAAGACACAGTTATGGCCGTTGTGGCATATATGTGGTCATTCATGGAGATAATGACACTCATGCAGCATTTTTTTTCACAAGAACTTACCAATTACTTGAAAGACTATGTCAAGAAAGTATTGAAGATGTTCTAGAAGAAGAAAAATTACTTCTAATTCCACTTCAATAAATTGGATAGCAAGAGATGTACTAACCATCTCTATCATGTTGTAGAAATGTACTTGCAAGCGAGGCAAATCATCAAGGGAGCCAACTATTTGTGCCTCTTACAAGAATAGTATGCAACAAAAATTAGGTAGAAACTTTCAAGTGAGGCTTTAATGACCTCCTCTCATAGCTAGAATTTCTCAAAATCCAAGTTCCTTATAAAAAATTCTTTGATTTTCATTGAGACATGTGATGAGATTGTGTTGGATCAGTAAAAAAGGGTGCAACTGTGGTTGACGTTTATAGCAGAGAAATTGAAGATCAAGAATGGAGACAAAATAGAGGAGAAGTACACTGAAGATGATGAAAATACTTTCTAATGGTAACCGACATGTATTGAAGAAAAGAAGTCTAAAAGCTATAAATACTTAGTATCAATAAGGATTGTATTCTAAGAGAAGTGTGGAGAAAGATGTTTCTTACTTCCAACACCCTTTACTTATAGGTAGAGTTTAAATTCCAAGTACATAAACTTCATCAAGAGTCACTTTCATCCTTTCAAATAGATCTAGATTCATCTTAACCTAACCGCTACCTTAAAATCCTATCCGCTGCCATAGTAACTTCTTTTAATCTTTTGGTACCTTTTGACTATTAACAACTTACTAAGATTAATTTTTATGTGATCGTAACTAAGTAAGAACTTGCTAATCTTCAATACTCTCACTTTGCTAATTTTTAAAAGGTTTTTAATCCTAATCTTTGAATCAAGTTATGATGTCTATCTTTCATTAATGCCTTTATAAGCATATCAACAAGCATGTCATTTGTACTATAATACTTCATACCTATTATTCTATCTTCAAACTTCTCTCATATGAAATGATATTGAACATCAATATGCTTGGTCCTTGAGTAGTCTTTTGGATTCTTGGTAAGTGCAAGACATCCTTGATTGTCACATATAATTAGAGTTACTTCTAATTGCACTAGATCAATGTCTTCTAAGAGTTACCTTATCCAACATGCTTCCATTGCAAAATGACTTGCTGCCATGTACTCTGCCTCCATCGTTGATCTTGCAATGATAGGTTGTCTCTTACAATTCCATGAAATGATTCCCACTCCAATGAAGAAGACATATCCCATTGTGGATCTTCTATCATTTGCATCTCCAGCTCAATCCGCATCACAATAACCTTGCAAATCAATGTTCTTATCACCAAGATAGAATTTGAAGTTCTTTATACCTTTTAAGTACCTCAATATTTTCTTTACCATTGTCTAATACAATGGTCTAGCTTTAGACATGTGTTGGCTTACAATACTTACTGTATATGCAAGATCCACTCTTATAGCCACCATTGCATACATGAGTGAGCCTATTGCTGCTTTCTATGGAACACTTTGTATCTCACCTTCAACTTGTGCAAACTTTTCATCCGTGCGCTTCATCACCTTCAAATTTATCTCCAAGAGTGTTTCAATGGGCTTGCATTCCTCCATATTGAATTATTTCAATACTTCTTCAATGTACTTGGTTTGGTGCATTGTAATGGTCTTGTTACCATGATCTCTTACAAATTCCACTTCCAAGTAATAGTACAACTCTCCCAAATCACTCATATCATATTCCTTCTCTAATTTGGCCTTCATCCAATCCATCTTTTCCGTATTATTAGCTAAGATGATCAAAACATCAACATAAAAGATTACAATTAGCAAGAATTCTCTAGATTGCATCACATACAATGAATGATCAGCGTCAATCTTTACAACTCCTTCCTTGATAAAAAAAAGTGTCCATTCGTTGGTACCATGCTCTTGGTGATTATTTCAATCTATACAAGGATTTCTTTAATTTGTACACAAGATATTCTTTGCCTTGTTATATAAATCCTTGAGGTTGGTCCATGTAGATGTCTTCTTATGATTTTTCATTCAAAAAGGCCGTCTTCACATCCATTTGGTGTATTTCCAAATCCATTGCTGCCCCAATTACTACAATAGTCTTAATGATGGTGAATTTAGCAATAGATGCTTAAGTCTCATTGAAATCAATTTCAACAACTTATCAATATTCTTTGGCAAGTAATCTTACCTTGTGCGTCACCACCACATCCATTGCATCTCTTTTAGTCCTAAACACCTCCTTACAATCAACATTAGATTGATTTGCTGGAAGACATGCCAATTTCCATGTACCATTGTTCATAAGAAATTATTACTCTTCTTCCATAGCCTTTTTCCACTTGATTGCATCTTCACACTTCATAGCATCACACAAAGACAATGGATTAGCAAAAAGAGCAACATTTACATATTCTTCACTTACTTGAGGGAAGATGTGATCCTTCCACCATTCCCCACATTGCCTTCTTACTCTCAAAAGATATCTCCTTTCACTTGTAGAAGAACATTCACCTTGTTGTACACTATGTTCTTTTCCAACCTTCTTCTTTCTTAAACCTTGTCATTTCTCATTCAATAATTGGTATTCTTCATCATTATCATCATTCCAATCTTCAACATCTTTATTTCTTTCATTGCTGGTCCTAGAAATTTTACGAGCCTTCATCTATTCAACCTTCTTTGGCTTTTCATCTTCTTCATCTTCATTATCTTCATCTTCTTACTTCTTTGCTAAATTCAAAGATGTTCCACAAATACACCATTACTTCCACCTGACACATCTCCAAAAGCTCACAAGTACTCTTGTACTCCGAAAATTCAACATCATGACTATTGATGATCTTCTTGGTTTTCAAGCACATCAACCTATATGCCTTAGTACCTTCACAATAACTAAGAAACATACACTTTGTATCTTTTGCATTAAGTTTGGACCTCATACAATCTGGTATTTTTGCATATACAGTGCAATCAAAGATCCTCATGTCAAAAATGTAAGGTTGTCTCCCACTCCAAGCTTCTTGTGGTGTCATTGATGCAAGAATACTTATTAGACACCTATTTCTTGTATATAGTGCATTCATCACAACTTCTGCTCAAAACTCATAGCCAAGGTTTTGAGCATAAAGCATACTCCTTGCCATCTCTACAATGGTTCCATTTACTCTTTTAGCAATATCATTTTGTTGTGGAGTATATAGAATTGTGGTTTGTCTAGAAATTCCTTCATTCTTCAAATAAACATCAAATTGCTTAAACATACACTCACCTCTATTGTCCGTACATAATATCTTGATCTTGTATTTACTTTGTTTCTCAATAAGTGCTTTAAACTCTTTAAACCTCCAACAGAATTCACTCTTTGCTTTAAGAATGTAGATCCAAATATTTCTTGAATAACCATCAATGAAAGTGAGAAAATACCTTGATCCTCCAATATTTATATTTTTCATAGGTCCACATACATCCAAATGGATAATTTCCAGCAACTTGGTAGCACGTTGTCGTACTATAAAAGCTTATAATATGTAAAAATTAGTTAAAATATATTATATGTTAATAAATCTAGATGTATGTTAGAATGGTTAATAGATTAATTTAAAGAGAGTGGATTTAAGAAACTTTATTTTGAGTTTTATTTTTTTTTATTATAGCATTTAAAACAATTGTAAGACCTAAATGTTTAGTATGAAGCCTTGGGAGAAGGTAGAAGCCTAAGGATGAAAATTTAAACTAATAGGAGGCTAATTGGGAGGAATGAAATCAAGGCATGGTCGGATGAAGGCAAGGAATGGCAAACTTCATCCCTATTGGTCGAATACCAAGCCCAATGGGCTTTGAGGAAGCTGCCTACGACCTTAACAAGGGTTTCGGTGACTTCAAAGAAGGCATTCGGAGATTAAAAGCTACGGTTGTAAATTTTAGGATTTGGAGTACAATTTGTGTGTAAAAATTAGAGGATTTGGAGTTAGGATGAAGAAGTTATAGCCATTTGAAGTTAAACTATTAATTTAAGATTACTATTACTCTTTTGAGGATACGAGGAGTTTTACGATAGTTTTTGAACATCGAAAGATATGGCTTGAATGGCGAATTTAAAGCCTACATCTTTTATGGAAGAATTGTTTCTTTTAGAGTTCATGTGAAGGAATTATAAGGAGTTGAAGGTAGTGCTTCCAAATCAAACGTAGTAAGTGAGTGGTTTTGTTTATAGTAATGGTTGGAGCCATAACTTAAGTTTTTAGATAAATTTTTGACTCAAATATTTTTGGAAAATGTAAAATTTTGTGTTAAGAAGCTATACATATAAATTTCGTGGCATTTGAGCTTATATTTTGTGAGATATGAAGAAAATTGAATGTGGGTGTATAAAGACAAGGGTTTGAAGCGACCATTAGGGTTTTCAAGATATCTCAAGATCCACAATGAATTTGTAGTTGAAATTTGTTGTAAAAGTTAATAAGAATACATCAGTACCTCATGTAAAATTTGAGTTTGTTTGGACGGTCGGATTAGGAGATATGAGGTGTTGAAGTTCGGAAAAATTTCCATATAAGGATATACAAGGTTTTAGAGGATTTTATCATATTTTCGGTGTTGATGGTTACTTGAGGCTTGTGTATTTGGTGTAATTGCTCAAAAAGAAAATTTTATATATAAACTTAGGGCTTTCCTTATTTTAAAGCTTGATTGAATGATTAGTGACAGCCACAAGTCCAAAGTTTTCTTGAGGGAAATTCTCTCTACCCAACAACGTGTTGCTACAATCCTTGGAAATGAGGCCCTTTGTTGTTTACCTCGTATCCATCCTTCACATGCAAGTTTTTTTGCATTTTGGCTTGTATTGCCAAGATCTAAGCCACTTACTATAGTCTTGAGCTCTCTCATGCTCTTCACATTCAAATGGCCAAGGCGATGATGCCATATATTCAATTTGTCTTGATTTGATGTAAACTCAGCAAATGCAGCTACCTCCACTCTATTCACCTTCTTACAAATGAGGTAGTATAAATTTCCCTCTTTCAAGCCTTTGAAGACCTTGTTTCCACTCAATGTTCTTACAAAACATCCATTCATGTCAAATTGAACTTTAAAACCTTCCATTACAAATTTATTCACCGAAAGTAGGTTTTGCTTTATCTTAGACACATGAAGGACGTTTTTGAGTTTGATCCTATTGATTTGTCCATTCACAACCACCTCTACCATAATAGAGCCAATTCCAATGGCTTCACATGTACCGCTATTTGCCAACACCATGTTTGATGCTGGAATAGCATCATAAGTGTCAAATGAATACTTATAAGGTGTCATATGCTTGGAACAACTTGAATCTACAATCCATCTTAACATGGTAGCCATAGAGGCCCCATTTGTTACTGTGAATGTATAATCTTATTCTTTAAATTCATCTTGCATACTATTTATATTGTTCTTCTTTATTTTATTTTTTTACCTTTGTAGCAATTTTGAACAAAATGGCCTACTTTGCCATAAATGAAGCAAGATTTGATATTATTTCATTGATTTGGATAGTTGCCCTTGTCTTGACGTGAATAGAGTATTGAATCTCACTTTAGAGTTCATTTTCTTTCTTCTTGGTTACTTCATAGGTAAGTCTTGTCGTCACATAGTCCATTGTAAGCTCTTTTAGCTTAATAGATTCTAATGCCACAATAAGGTAGTTATAGGATTCGGGAAGGCTCATGAGCAAGATCATGACAATATCACTTTCTTCTAAAGATTTGTCAACAATTGCTAATTGATTTACAAGAGCGTTTACCTTATTGACATGAACCATGAGGTCTTCACCTTCTTCCATCTTACAAGTGAAGAACTTCTTCCTTGTATAGATGATGTTGGATAAGTTCTTGCTCTCATAGATGTTGCAAAGAGTCTTCCATACTTTTGCTAGTCCTTTACAAGAGATAATGTGGGAGAAGTTAGCTTCATCCACATTGGTTGCAATCAATCCAAAAGCCTTCTTTCCACAACATTTGAACTCCTTCTTCTCCTCCATATCAGCATCTATGCTTGGAGCCTCTTCACTTTCATCTACAATATCTCAAAGATTCAAAGTTGCCTACAACAACTCCATTTTTATCTTCTAATGGTAGAAATTTTCTCTTCTAAATTTCTCAATAATTCTTAATCCTTCACCTTCACTTGAAGCCATGTCTAAAGAAGAGTTGTATTAAAAAATATTGTAAAAAGAAGTCCTAATGCTCTCAAAATCAGCAAGAGGGTTTTGCTGCCTTAGAATCACAGAATCCTTCTTTGTGAACAAACTAGTGTTCATACTCTCAAAAACACTCTCAACTTCACTTCTAAGACTTCTCATAAGTCTGATGACCTATCTAAGAGTCTCAAATCTGATTTGCCACTCTAATATAACTCTTATACTCACAAATCACCTCTATACACCATAAGACGTCTTTTAAGCACAATCAACAACTTTAGGACATGAAACTGTAAAGTTAGATCATCAAGGATCTATCTCAAGAATAGCACAATGCAAACTTTGCGTTAAGGTGAAAAAACCAAATATCAACACCAAAATGCTCTTAACCACAAGTAAAAAAAAAACAAGATCTAGATCTAGATCTGAATTTGAAAGTTAGGTACTTCTAAAGCCTAACATCAGCAACAACAACTTGATCTACTCCACACTTAGAAAACCACTTCAAAGAACTTCAAAAAACACTGAAGCAAATGTGAGAGGGCCCATAACCTATTGAAGAAAAGAAGTCTAAAAGCTATAAACACTTAGCATCAACTAGGATTGTACTCTAAGAGAAGTGTGGAGAAAGATGTTTCTTACTTCTAACACCCTTTACTTAAAGATGGAGTTTACATCCCAAGTACATAGACTTCATCTAGAATTACCTTCATCCTTTTAACTAGAACTAGATTCATCTTAACCTAATCGCCACCTTAAAATCCTAGCCACTGCCATAATAACTTCTTTTAATCTTTTGGTACCTTTTGACTATTAGTAACTTATTATGATTAATCTTTATGTAATAGTAACTAAATAAGAACTTATTGATCTTCAACAATATAGATCATGATGCAAAGAGTGCAAAAGAATACAACCATCAAATACGTGAGTTACACTTCTATGGTTGTAACAACAATCACTGAAAGTTGAATACATTCAAGAATCCTTTGGCTATTAGAAATCTTGGCCATAGATCCGGATTCCAAGCCGCGGCTCCTAGTGGACCTCAAATCATTCAAAAAGAGTGGCTCTTGTATGGCCTTCCAAGAACATGCAAGAGCTCTTTGATTGCGGTGTGGTGTTATGGTTTGGCTACCATGTGAAAATAATGTGATTATATATTTAAAGTATAATTACTTAACAATATGATGAGAGCCATATTACTAGATTTTAGTTGGTTGTAGAATGTGGTTAAATTATTACTTTAAAAAGAGGTTGTTTAAAAGGATTATTATTAGAATTTTTATAACTTTTTTTTTATAATAGCTTTTGAGATTCATTTTGTTGGTAGTGATTTTAAATATTTAGAATAAACTTTATTAGACATTGGTGACACTTGAAGTCTTATTTTGATTCTTTAATTTGGTGTTTAGGGCATATATTGAGTAAATCTTGTAAAGAAAAGAGTTAAAGAGGGATTTTGGTATTAAAAAGAGAGTTCAAGGCATCCATATAGATGAATGGAGATGGATGATGAAAATCTCCATTCCTATAGGTCAAAAATCATGACCAATGGGCTTCGAGGAGGTTGCCCAAGGCCATATTAGAGATGAGGGTTAGTTTTTTGGGACCATTTGAGCTTTGAAGGTTAGGGTCACCAAATTTAGGTTTTTGGCTATGGTTTTGGTGCAAATCTTGTATGATTTGGAGTTTATATGAAGGAGATATAGGCGCTCAAACTTAAGGTGTTGATTTGAGAGATACTGTCATTCTTTTTGATATGACGTAAGCATACAAAGGGCAATTGAGGATCAACAACCGCGATTGGAGAGAACACTTTTGCGGCTATATTTTTTTATACTTCTTGCTCGATTCCAAGTTGGGATGAAGGATTTATTGGATTTTGAAGTTAGCACATGCAATCTAAGGGTAGTAAGTGACCTGATTTACTAATGGTTGTGTCTTGAGCTATATCTTAAGCAATATGATAAGGTTTTGGCTGAAAATTTTAGAAAATGTGTAAATTTATGTTAATAAATTTTGTACATAAGTTTGATGGCATTTAAGTATTGGGTTCTTGAGATATTAAGAAAATAGTGTTCAAGTACTTGTAAATTAGGGTTAAGAGCATTTACTAGGATTTTTTAGATGCCTAAAGATCAAGAGTGAATTTACAATTGATTTTTTTAATTATAAAACTTAAGAATTAATTCTACCTATTCTATAAATTTGAGACAAATTAAACGATTAGATCAAATGTTATGAATTTCTAAAGTTTAGAAGAGAAACCCTTTATAGAAAAAATATGTTTTGAAGGAATTATGTTATATTTTGAGTTTTATACAAATTAAAGGAGTTTTGGAAGCTAAGATAAGATTCATATAAAAGTTTAAACTAAACTCTCTACAGCTAGATATCCAATGTATTCCCAGATAGCAATCACACCATAGGATAGTAGCTGGGACAAATGAATTGAAATACAATACTATGATTTGGAGATCACTCAGAAGAAAGCTTGTGTTGCTTTGTTTTTAATCTAGAGCCTTGTTCTCTCTCGCAACCATTTATTCAAAAATCAAGTCAGAAGCACTCTATAACTTTGTACTATTTTTCTGAGTTTCTTATAAAATTTGTGATGGTCTGAAAGTCAGAAAAATCACTTCTTTATTTGTAGCCTGTCTAGCAAAAATTTCTTGATTCTTCACCAAAACTCCATATTTTTCATTGGTTGTGAATGATCTATTTTTTGATGATGATAGATGCTATAAGAATGATGGGGGGATTGACTTAGCTAATGGGTAGATGGATTCAACAATTCTATATATATATGACTAAAAATTAATTTTATAAATTAATAGTTATTACTATAAAATTATTACAATGAAAATTTGAATTTTTCTTTCCAACTACTTTGAATGAGTGAATTTTTTTCATCCAAAAATAAGTACAAGATCTATCAATAAAATAAAATAAATCCCTTATAAAAAAAACACATGATAATGTTTTAGGTTTATTTAAGTTTAAACCCACACATTTAAATTATATACAGATATTCTATAAATAAAGTGCATTGTTTTCTTATTTACTCTTCATTTTTAAAACATTTTAAAAAAATTGAATTGTCTATTTTTGAGATTATCATATCAATCTATTAATAATTTCATTTAACATAAAAAAGTACCTTTTTGGTACATAAATATAAATATATATATATATATATATATATATACATATATTTTAATTGGAAGAAACTTGTTTATGGCAGTATACATTGTTCAGACAATAAATGTCAAATCTGGCACAATGCAGAAATTTGGTATGTAATTATATATTAATCACAGTAACACAATTAAGTGAATAAAAAGGATGTTGGAATAAAATTGGTTAAATACTCTTAAAGAATCAAATATCTTAATAGAATGTAAAAGTTGTCATGCATAATATTTTTCTATTACATTATTACAAGAATAACAATATGCATTATTACAAGAATGCATAATGCATATTATTACAAGAATGCATAATGCATATTATTACAAGAATACATAATGCATTATTACAAGAATATTATTACAAGAATACATATTATTACAAGAATAACAATTATGTAATGCATTATTACAAGAATAACAATTATGTAATGCATTATTACAAGAATAACAATTATGTAATGCATTATTACAAGAATAACAATTATGTAATATGCATTATGTCTGTAATGGATTCTTTTTTAGGGCACTAAGTGGACTTATTTGTTCATATACTTTTAATAGAAATCATGTAAAACACCACAATTGCAATGTATGCTTCAACAATAATAAGAAGTGATGAGATTCAAATTGACAACTTTTTAAATAAACAAAGAGAATTTATTGACCAAATCAACAAAATAAATAATTAAGTTCCACTTGACATATTTAGCTACTGTCAATTGGGTTCAAAAAAGAATACGGATGCATGAAAAGTGATCAGAAATTTCATTTTTATAGGCGCCTGCACCATCATGCCTCACTGTGTAATGCTAGTGTGGTGTGACTCTCCTAGAACTTAGGATCTTATGGAATAAAAACGACAAGAAAAGGGGGGAAAAAAAATAAAGAAAAAATTTCTCCATAACGGTTTTAACGAAATGGGGTAAGTGGGCGGGTCTTCGGTTTGGGATCTTCGATGCCGCAGTTGGGTACTTTAGTGAGGTCGTGCAATTCTACCATGTGGGGCGAAGAACCTGGAGCTCCGTTCGAAGCCCGGGAGGTGGGTTTCTTCTGATCGTGACCCACTTGCACAAATGATTTAAATGTGTTTTGTGTAGTGTTGTTACTGTTCAAAGTTTCGGCACATATTTTCTAAAGTTGAATCCCCGTGAACTACTTTTTAGAGGTTGTTATATTTCAACATGAAATTTCGGACTACGCGAAAACACAAAAATTCTCCTACAGATAACTGACTCACAGGTTTTGAGGCTCAAAGGACATGGAAGTTTCACCACCTTCAATCTTTGTTCCTTGAATCCAGCTGACTACTTCCCCTGTTTCAACTTGCATCACCTGCTAAGTTCCATCTTGCTGTGTTCTGGACAGAGTTGGTCATAGAAATCTGCTTTTTTTACATTTGTATGAATGGATTTCGGGGAACCTGTCAGATTCATGTGATTCAAGGAGCTCATCTCTGCACATCTTCATTTCAACCTTCAAGCTGGGGGGAGCATGTTACAGTTTAACTGCCCTCACATAACAGAAGTTATCCTGAGCGGGTCAGACACTGTGAAGCCCATTGCATTGCTTAGAGAATCCTCTCATTTTTGGTTGACCAGCGCAACGTGTGGCGGTAATAAGTATGAAGCAGCAAGTGTCTTCTAGGCCAAAGACCCAATTCTGAATGAAGTTCAGGTTATATCGGGCTATGGTGTTGTCGTTCTTCAGCCTCTTCAATTCTCTAGTGACAATTCGGAACTGGACATCGTCGAACACAGTTGGGATAACACCCAGCCCAGACGGATCCTCCGAGGAGCTGAAGCCCAGTGAATGGATGGAATTTACATGCGCCCGCAATGGCAGAAGTGGCTTCTTCACCATGGCCAACCGCGACGATGACAGCACAGTCACTATCGTACTTTACGACGGCCAGATTGTAGCGTTGGTTGACAACAGAAACGAATCCATTGACGGCCTTCTCATATATGACAGTGGACACAGGATCCGAACCTTATTCATCAATCTGTAAATGAAGCTTGAATTGTTACAGCCCCATGGACGGTTCGACACCTGAAATTAGATAAGTGTCTCTCCAATAATACAATGGCTTATTCCTAAAGTCGGCAAAACAAATGAAGTTGTACACTAGAATTCTGAAATAATCGTAGGGAGAATCAAGTATCTGCAGCTCAATTGAGAAGCTGATTGCATCAAAATATAAATATAGCCCGCCCAAGAATAAGCATAATTGCGAAGTACATAATTTCGAGGCACTGGTATCGTGTTACCAAGAAACCCTTCAACTCCTACACATCAAAATTAAGTGAAATTCTCAACCTTCCTCCTAATAACTACTGATTTTCTACTGGGCGCATCTCATTTGGTTCGGGTTACATCTTATGAAATAGCAGAATGCCAAGGTAATCTCTGGACTGATTCTCCAATCTGTAAATGGGAGTGGTTCAAGCACTCAACCGTACGACATTCTAATCTTAATATCTGCCTGTCAAAGGTTTCTCAAGAAGGGCGGAGAGGTATACTTCCTTCTTCTCAGCACCGCGATCGAGCTTTTTTCCGACGTCCCATCTCAGCTCTTTGTAACCGAAGCTTCTAATTAATGGCGCATATCTTGTGTCTAGTTCAGACTGGATGCAAAAGAAGTGGTCAAGCCACAGGACCCCGCCGGGTCTCAAGATACGATCAATGTCGTAAAAGACAAACTCGAGGATTTCGAAAGGAATCCAGTTCGAAAGAACATGCATTGAGTGAACAATGTCTAACGTGTTGTCCCAGAATGGAAACCGTTGCCCTAACGACACAAAGAAGGGGATTACTCCTCGCTGTGCTATGAAATTGTTGAAAGGACCATTCAAATTCAATGTCGATGTTATGATAGTGACGTTGTGTTCTCGCATCCGAACTGCGAAGGAGCCCGTTCCACCTCCGATATCCAAACCGATGCGGATGCCGCTCTTCATAGCGAGAACTTGCTCCACCGTAAAGTCAACAGCGTGAGGCTTTGATGGCCTCCCCACCCATCGATGTGCCTCCCGACCTTTAAGATCGAAGCAGTCGAGACAATCAGCGAACACTTTTCTGGCAGATCGAGTGTTTAGACACTCGAAGCTCTTGCAGTCGTAAGCTGACCAGCGGATGTTTTCATCCGGTGGTTCAGTCCACAAGGAATCCGGAAACGGGAGTGGCTCCGTAGGTTTTATGGGTCCCCTTGCCAAGCATCTGCAATAAACATCTCAACGAACATCAATTATCAAAACACTAAACCGTGAACATTGACGAACACTTGCAACACAGTTAAGAAATGTTTCACTTACAAAACAAATCCACCTCAAGCCAAAAACTGGCTCTCTGTAAATGTGATTATGTAACAGCAGAACGAGAAGGCCATCCTTAATTACTCACCGGCGACGGGGAAGAGGCTCGCAACCATTCAATAAGAGCTTCTGTGCCAGATTATCATCATCAGGACACACCTTGCCGACCTCATAATTCATAAACTGCTTGAGGTCGTCCAAGTTGGCAACGCACGCCTGCCCAACAGTGGCAGTCATCATGTCCGTCGAAAGAGCGGGATTCCAGCCGAAAACAAGTTTCCTTGTCGCCACATACTCACGAAATTCCTCGGGGAGAGTGTCGCGCCTATCAAGCATCCAGCGATGGTAAGGATCAGCCTCAATAGATTGATTTACCAATTCACCAGCAGTGTTTCGACCTTCGTCGCTTTCGGCTTCGAGGATAGATCTGGTATTTGCTTGAATGTCAAGGAGAAGCTTCAGGTGCCTCCCCTCCATTTGAGCGATCCGCTCTCGAGATCTTCGGAGCTGACGACGGAGATCTCGAATTTCCTCCAAGGTGTCATTCATCTGATTCGAAAGTTCGTCCTGCTTCTCAACGACAGAGGATTGGAACTTGTTGGATTCCTGAAATGATCCATCGTTCATATCCTGATGGTGCTGCTCCACCCTGTAGAGATACTGGAACCCACAAAATGCCAGAGCGTTGATTATAAGAATCATCAGCAGAACGATAAAATTCAGACGGGAGCTGCGCCTCCTGCCATCATCCTCTGCCTTCAGGATGGCCTCGAAGCTCATCGTGACAGTGACGATTGATAAAAAGAAAATTGTGCGGTGAGAAAAATGCTGAAACAAGCGTCTGCATCCTAGGAGCTTTTCTTGCCGTTGAGCCAGGTCAGGTCGCAGACGAGGAGCACTCGTCTCATGTTTGCAAAACTGCAGCGCTCGATAACGCAGTCTCTCATCTCATCGAGATTTAGCATTGCAATTCTGTTGTACCTTGAAAACTGCAAAAACGATTTAACTCGCGATCAAAACTTGAATCACACACTACCCATCTGATTGTTACACAACCTCGTTCTCTGAAAATAAGGACGTTCGGATACCAAAGAGCGGCAGAAGAATAATGCAGTCTGATGACACATTTGAAATGCTTGCACACCTATCGAAGCTGCTGAGTGCATTTTAACTGCATACACTCCTCGACTGCGACATACGATAGATAGAGGTGATGGCGCGTGACACAGCCGGAGAACACCGGGATGGATGACTTAAACACAAGAAAAGAGTTCTGCAAGAGTCTTGCAAGGGCGGGTGAGACTTAACCTTAAGATCAAGAAACCCGAAGTGAAAGAACCACAAACCCCTAACCAACACCAACCGTAGTAACCAATCTACCTACGCGCCCATCGACCTTTCTAAAGAAACACTAGCAGCGAGCTGGCACGAGGGGTTCACGATCTGAATTAGTTCGTATTTTAATCAGGAACAGCAGAACAGGAGTCAATTCGAGAAAGTCCTTTAAAAAGCAAGTTTCTAAATGAGGCTCATAAATGCACCCCAACAGTTCCGACATTCCCACTGCTAAACACATGAGTTAGATTGGACTGCGTTAGAAGTTACTCGAGACTATCTTCTGAAGTGAGATCTCTCCCACTTGCGACCCAACTAAATCCTACCCAGCCCAAGGAAGACAGTAAAAATCGGATCAATGTGCTCGCACAATCTCAACTATCTCGCCGAGCTGCAGCGAATAACACTGTGTCGTTACAGGCGGCAACTCTCTATGCACACCCGATTCGTATGACCACCCGGTTCGTATGAGCGATCCCTGTAATCAGGGACAACGTGCGTAGGTCGAGGATTTTATCTACATTCCCGAATCCACCATGGTCAGAGGTTCACATCGTTCTTCAGAACCTCTTTCAAACTCAGGTCAAATAGGATTTGATTTCTTTCCGTTCGGAAGCTGGGTTGAAAACAGAAAGAACTCGAAAGCCGCACGGAACTCAAGTTCGATCCAAAACATCTTTGTGTCAAATACGTGTTTTATGTACTCGTACTATGAGCAGTTACGTTTGTATGGCCGAATTCGTAGGGGTTTCTACCGGCTGGTTGATTTTCTTTATGAAATTGTCATAAAATGAGACGTCCTGGATACATGAGAAAGTTGTGTATTTAGGTGCACAAGAAAGTCCTGGGTACACAAGGAAGCGCATAAAAATAGCCGAAAATCCCATGAGCCCACATTCTGTCGAAGTTAGGAAGGCATCCCGACTCCGACGACTTCCCCCTTCACACGGAATGGGGAGGACAGTAATCGACGAAACTGCAGATCCGCGCGAATTGCGTCTGCTGTCGCCAAGACAAACTTTGATCTGTTACTACCCTTCTACTTACAGATCCGCCTCAGTCTTCAATCTACGAAGCGCAGTCTCTTCATCCGAGAGAAACAGTCCTGGTGGATCCTCTACCCAAAAATTTCCACACCGCCAACTAGCATCCGAATGAAAAGCACCTCCCTGCTTGCTCTATCTCTCGCGTTCAACTTAAGATCGTGAGAGTGACACAGACCAGATCCCAAACGCGTAAAAAAACATACGTTCGTATTGTCCAAAGGAAACTTTCTCCAAAACCAACGACGTGGCATGTCCGCTGCACCAAGTCGATTAGACATACCTGATCCACCGATAACTCGATTGATCGAGCTGTCACAAGACTGCACCCTTAAGAGATTCCATCTCTGTCGAAGAAGACAGAAGGAACAGAAAGCAATGTGTAAAGGTTGCAGTAAAACTGATGTACCTGCAAGGCTCAGCTGCACCGGTAGATCTCACGTCCAGATCGGCTACATCACGTCTGCAAGCCTCTCGCCACATTGGATTAGACCTCGACGATGCAGCCACGACGTCTGCAATCCCGGCGAAATCAATTCCCATGCCTTTTTACCCCGAATTTCATCGCCGGCGTGGCAGTGCTAGAGTGCGACGTGATCGATGACTCCCGAAGCGGTGCCGGACGGTAACGCCTGGTGCCGGCTCACCACCGGCGTTTGTTTTCTCTCTACGTGCTTTGGCGTTTGAATTTTTTGAAAGCTGTCGGCCTCGTAACCGCCGCCGACAGTTTCACTCCACTCCGCTTTGGAACTTACTCCCGAGTCGGATGCTGACTCGGCACCACGAAAAACTATCTTCGTATTGTTACCAAAACTATCCAAGCCTAAAACAATAAAAAAGAAAGTAACCCACTCAGCAAATCTATTAAAACCATTGCCATTTCCTCTTAGTATTTTCATAGACTACAATGGATTGAAATTTATATACATAGATATTTATTGAAAGCATTGTAGAATTTCTCTATACATTTAAGTTGTGAGAAAATAAAGAGGAAGTGTATTGCTAAGATAGAAGCAAATACAAAAAATTTCTCTATCTTATATAGCACAAGTCCATGGTCTAACCACATGGATTTTCTAGTGTGAACATACAAATAATTAGCTTAGTCAACAATGTCTAATTAATATGTGGATACTCATCTTGTTTGGTCGTATGACAACTTGGCAAGCTATGGCAGCTAAATAATATTACCACCAACAAATATCATGCTATAACTTGACAATCGACAAAGCGGTGTCAATTGCCCATTCTACTTTATATCTAATAGGAATTATATACTCTATTAATACTCCTACTTAATGACATATTAGACTAACTCAATTTAATGATGTCTATCATCTCCTTGAATTTACAATGTTTCTTATAAGTTAGACCTTTCGTGAAAACATCTACAACCATATCTTCAGTCCCGTAAAAAACTAAATTGATATGACCACTCTCAATCTTCTCACAAACAAAGTGATGCTAAATTTCAACATGCTTAGTATGAATGTAGAATGTAGGATTTTTTGAAAGAAAAATGCAACTTTCATTATCATTGAAAATAGTCAAAAGATCGTCTTGTGAAAATCTAATGTCTTTAAAAAACCTTTGAAGCCAAATTGCTTCTTTTGTAGCATGAGTAGCTACCATATACTCTACTTTGATGGTAGATAATATGATTGTTGGTTGCTTCTTATTATTCCAACTAATTGCACCACTAGCCAACAAGAATGTATAACTAGTAGTTGAATGTCATGTATCAATATCTCTTACATAGTCTGTATTATAATAACCAACCACTTACAAACTTAAAGAACTTCCACTATATTGTAGCACATGATCTAATGTGCCTTGAAGATATTGCAAAATGTATTTCATCGCCATTCAATGTTGTGGGCTAGGATTTGCCTTGTATTAGCTAACAACTCCCATTGGATATAAAATATTGGTCCAAGTGCCTATAATTGCATAGACTAAATTGCCCATTGCATTTTGGTATAGAATCCCCTTCATTGCTTCAACCTCCTTAAGAATCTATGGACTCATGTCTCTTGACAATTTATTGTTAGAATACAAAGGTGTAGCCAAAGGTTTACAATCTTTCAAGTCAAACCTTTCAAGGACATTTTCATATATTTTTGCTCACTGAGGTAGATTTTACAAATCTTTCACTATTTTTCCTTCCACAACTGTAGTAGGAGGTTGATTAAGGACATGTGTTGCACTATTAATGGCTTTTGCTCACCATGCATTTGAAAGTTGTTTATGCTATAACATGTACCTTACACTCTCAAATAATGTTTGATTCTTGCATTCTACAACTCCATTTTGTTGAGGCATATAAGGCATTGAAAATTATCTTTTAATGCCATGTTGCTCACAAAATTGTTTGAAGGCTTTAGATGTGTACTTTCCAGTATTGTTACTATGCAATTTTTGAATCTCAAAGCCTGTTTATTTCTCAACTAAAACCTTAAAAATTCTAAAGTTATCTAAGACTTCAGACTTTTGTTTCATGAAATATACAAAAGTTTTTTTAAAAAAATCATCGATAAAAGTAACAAAGTATTTTGTTCCTCCATTAGATGTTTTTTTTATCGGACTATTTACATCAAAATGTATCAATTCAAAGAATTTTGTTGTATGAGTACTATCTTTTGTTGGAAAAGCATATTGATATTATTTTCCATAAATGCATTCTTTGCGAAATCTAACTTTGTGTCCTTGCCTGTGTCCAGATGAATGACCATATCACCTGCTTGTAGTTTCTTTAAGTCCAAAATGCTAAGATGACCATATCATTGATCCTAGACATCAATCTTGTTCAAAGTTTGTTTTGACTCAGTAATAAGAAAAGTTTTTTTATTTTCATCTAAAGATTTCAATTGCTTATACAAGCTACCATGTCTAATATCTTTGATGGTTGCATTGTCTCATTTTATGAAACATGCATTAACATTAAAATTGACTTTGTAAGCATGATCTGTCATTTTGGTAATAGAAAGAAAATTCTTAGCCAATCCTTCAATATACAAGATATCATGTATATTCTTACGAATGTTGTTTGGAAATTGGAAAGAGATCTTATCCTTTCCTTTGATGGCAAGTTTAGTACCATTGTCTAAATAGACTTTAGGGCCTTATAGTAGATTTTTGTAACTTGAAAACTAACTTCAATTTCATGTCATGTATTAAAAAGCATCAAAATTGATGTATCATTTTATATCACTCATATTGACAAATAACGTAGCTATAAAGACAAATTTATCATCTTTTTGATATTTTTTGTCTATTATATTAGCATACTCTTTTTGAAAAGTCTTCTTTGACTTTCTTGACTTTCTATTCTTCTCATTAGTCCAACATTCTCTTTATAGTGACCTTTTTTGCTACAATCTTTACATTTCACATTCTTCTTCTGATCATGTGAAGATCCAATATGAATATGAGTATGAGAATGTGACTTGGATTTTCTTTTGACAATCAATGCCACCTTCAAGATTGATCTCACATTCTTGTCATAAGACTCTTGCTGTAATAGTTGAGCTATGACCATTTGTAATGTTAGTTCCATTGGAGGTCTTGTTTCTAGTATCACCACCAATGTTTGATATGATTCTAGGAGACTCCCTAGTAATGCCATTACAAAGTGTGTATCAAAAACCTTATTACCAATAAAAAAAAGTTGCTCACCCATCTCCCATAGCTTGCATATATGCGTAACAATATTCTTACCTTCACTCATTTGCTTGGTCAACAATCTTTGAATCAAATATAATAGACTTAAAGTATTTTTTTACCTCGTATGTTGCTTCTAAATCTTATCATGCTACTTGTGTGCTTTTTGCCTTATTTGTGGTCAAAAATTCTGTATCTCTAAGATGTAGGCAAATTATAGATAATGCCCTATGGTCTATATCCTCCCATTTTTTTAACTCTTCTAGATCTATAAGTGATCCATCAAGTTTCTTGTATTTTCCATAGACAACCTTCCATAAATCCTTGTCAATGTCGATAAATTAGATTTTTTTCTTCTACAAGTGCCAATTATCTCCATCAAATTTTTCTATAACATAGTTTGATGGAGATAATTGGCACTTGTAGAAGAAAAATAGATCAAATTTAGGCTCCTTAGTCTTGCTAGAGTTCTTTTGATTGTGTTGGCCCTACTTCCATTTCCAAGTCTCATTACTACTGATAGACCTTACTACTAGTGTGATCAAATCAGCAGCTGCAAGCTCCAAGACCTATTATTTGTAGTACTAAAATTTAAAAATATTCTTTCTCCTTCAAAATTAATACCTTAATACTTCAATTATGAGCTATTGAAAACATTAGTGGCTTAAGTTCTAGGCTTATTAGAAGTTCAACTCCTCTTAAGCTAATGCAAAAAATAAACCTCTTCAAAATTGATTGAAAGATCAAGTCCTACAAAACAATCTCAATTGATTCACTCAAACCCATCAAAAGGTAAATCTAGAATACTAAGGCTCTGATACCATGTGAAAAAATAAAGAAGAAGAATATTGCTAAAAAGTTTTATGAAGCAAATACAAAAGAGTTCTTTACCAATGAATTGGTAGACTTTTAACTTAGAATTAGAAATAATATGGTCTTATATGACCCCCTATAAAAGGTCATTTGCTTATTTACTAGAAAATTATTTTTATGACCTCTTACGAAAGGTCTTAAAGTGCTTCACTTCTTTACACATAGAAGTACACCTCGTGATCATTAAGACTATTGAGATCCTTTTTAATCCCTTCTTTATGTCCTTTGTCCGTTCCCACTTTGTGGAGCGTGCATGCTCTTACATGGCCTTACAAGCCTACAAAGAAAGAATTGATCTTTCTATCACCTGAGACGAATACAACCTGTTGGCATTGGTGCAACTGCGCTATTCCCCACATAAAAACGTTTCTGCGATATAATAACCAAAGACTTGCGTACGATTCCTAGACCATCTTGGTTTGAATCTTCACTTGACATGCTAAACAAATCTAGTTTGTAGATAAGCTGTGACTGATAATTGCTTCTAAATTTGTTAGAATTTTTTTGACGTTTGCTAGTATGTAACTCTTAGCAGATGGTTTCTGCTTACATTGTCAAATCTAAGCAAGGCTGCATGGGGAGCATTGCAGAAGAATGGTTCACAGATTATGATCAGATCCTACGAGGTCTCTCTGCTCTTATGTCTGCTTCGTTGCTGCAATCAATTTATTTCGCAGAAAGCCTCACGAGTAGTCTTACAACGCCCTCGTGTAGGTCTTGGTACATGTACGTTATGTGCATCTTACTATTGGTTTTTGTCGAAATACTGTAGGGAAGCATGAGGCTCCGCTTCACTAACCTCCATGTCAGGAACGTCCTACCAACCATATGATCATCAGCTCTGAGTTCCTACTGTAGGCTACGATTGTTGAACTTGGAGGGTATCTTGCAGCTAGGTGTTCTGTTCTTGCCTTCGCTTATTGGAATCAACTCAAATGCACGTACAGCTCCTCTATCTTGGCATGTGCATCTAAAATTGGAGACTTCTTGGTATAAATTTGTGGTATATTGTTGGCTATGTCCGTGGCTTATTTCAGAGATTCTACTCTATCTGTTATGTATCGATATTTGTGCCGTTCTAGTTTGGATCCCATTCTAGTTTCCTCGGGCTCTATTATAGACCTTTTTTCAGGTTTAGCCTGACTATATCAGAGTTCCTCAATGGTTCCCGTGCAAGAGCCCCCTGTTCATGGGTTCTTAGTCGACGCAAGGAAATAATCAACTATCTTGTCGTTCAAAAGTTGACTAATCTTATTCTCGCCAGTGTAGCCCAGAGAATTGCAATACAGGGAGGATGATGAAGGTAAAAGACAACTACGCCACGCAAAGCTCTTCACACTGAGTTGGAAAAGCAGCAAGCATGAAAAATCAGGCATGGACATTTTCGCACGCTTACCTCCACCATATGCATTACCACCAGTGAAGTATGGCCCCAAAGGTGAGCTTGCGGCTACATCATCATTCAGTGCCCTGGCATCCAGTTCGAATTCCTTTACTAACCCTTCACCTTAGAAAGAAAACTTTGGAGACAGCTGTAGTTGTTTACATACCCTACAACATATGCCTCTCTGGTCTGTTGCATTTGTGACTTCATTTTCTTCTTTTGTGTTCGTAGCTTTTAACCCTAGGTGAATTCAGGAAACCCATGTATCATCAGCTTAAGTAGCACCTTTGGAAAGTGGCGTAACATGTGCCTTCATTGCGGCGATACAGATATGTTTGGTGAGGTTTGGCCTTGACAAGCACGTCGTTACACCATGCAAAGCTAAAGACTGGTACAGCATACTTTCATGATCTTATCAGAATATCCTGGGACTCCCCTGGAATGTTGATAGAAACTTGTGCCTGACAAGTACTAATTTTTAATTTTCAATTTTCAATTTTTTTGTCAATTTGGGAAAATTACTAATGAACTTAAATTCTGAGTGAATCCATTGAATGCAGCACTAGGACTGGTATTACGGGATTCAAGTACCCTTAGAGACACAATTGCTCTACATTTTCATATTATGTTGTAAGAATGGATGAGATATAGTTTCTCCTTTGCCAGTCACATTGGCTGATCATTAATCTTGAAGAAGTTCCAGGCTTTACACTATCAGTACAGGCTTGCATGTTTTTTTTTATTGAGCACCTCACGAGTGAACTTTGATCGATGATGAAGAGAATCATCTTGAAGGTTGAATACAAGCTATAGTGGCAGGACATTCAACTAACGGTTTCTGATAACTGACGAAGGAATTTGATTTGTGCAGTCGAAAAGAAGTACAAACACGTTGTTACAATAAGATGAGAAATACAATCTTTCTTGGTATAAGTAGATATAACATGAACGAAGGGTAGTCAGTGCATGCTGTCAAATCCCAAAGAAAAGCATTACCTTTATTTTTTTCTGTCATTTATATGTCATTTTCTCAAGTATTTAACTAATGCGAAAATCAAAAGGAAATTAAAGTTATACAAATTCTATAGTAATCTTTTTAAACAACCTCTTCTCAAAGTAATAATCAAATTATATTCTACAACCAACTAAAATCTACTAACATGGCTCTCACTATGTTACTTAATAAATTATATATTAAGTACATAATTACATTATTTTCATATAATAGCCAAACCACAACACGACAGCATTAGTACCAATCTTGGCACAATATTATACAAAAATAACTCACAAGTATCTTTAATGAGTTAAAATCAATAGGACCTAAATTTTAAACTTTCAAATTTACATCCATATTGTATGTATCATTCTAAATAAGAAAATATCTTATAATTTTATATTAATTACAATGTATATAATGTAATTATTAATATTATAATGAACATTATTATTGACTGCATTGTGATGGCAAGCAAGGTTACAAGGTTGGATATTTAACTAATTTCGTTGAAACTATTCATAGCTATTGCTATGCTTTGGCACTTTAAGAGCCCTATGATTGGAAACACTTTGATATTGTATTCGAAAATAGTACAGGTTGGATTGGAAATGATTTCCACTATTGTATATTAAGAGGTATCTATAGCAGCTGATCTTCTCTTAAAAAAACTTTCAAATTTCAAACATTACTAACTGTAGTTCTTGAGAATAAATTAGGATTTAGAGCATCTACTAGGATTTCTTAGATGTCAAAAGATCAGGAGTGAATTTGCAGTTGGTTTTTTTTTTGATAAAATTCAAGGATGAATTCTACTTATTCTATAAATTTAGGACAAACTAAATAGCTAGATCAAGAATTATGAATTTCTAAAGTTTGGGAGAAGAAAACCATTTGCGGGAAAAATATGTTTTGAAGGGATTTTGTTATATTTTGAGTTTTATGCAAATCAAAAGAGTTTTGGAAGCTAAGACAAGATTCATATAAAGGTTTAAGCTAAAATCTCTATACCTAAATATCCAGTGTATTCCCAAATAGCAAATCATGCCATATGACAGTAGACTTCAGAAGCATCTTTAGAAGTTGACTAATCTTCCACTACTTTTATCTTGTCTTGCTCCATGCGCATGCCTTTGGAGGATACTACATGCCTCAAAAAGATGACTTCTAACTCCCAAAATTCACACTTTGATTACTTGCAATAGAAGCAATTGTCATGTAGTCGGTACAACACTTCTTATAGATATTTTTCATGCTGCTTAGGAATTTTTTTATAGACTAGAATATCATCAATAATGACGACCACATACTTATCCAAAAGGTCCTAAAATAGTTTATTCATGTGATCCATAAAAGAGGCTAGAGCATTAGTGAGGTAGAAAGGAAATACAATCCACTCAAAATGTTCATAGTATGTTGTTGTGATATAATATGGCTAATGAATGATAGAGAGAGGAAAATATTATATTATAGAAGTTCTTATTTTAAAATATTATAATAAATATCTTTAAAAATAGATAATAGTAAAAAAGATAGTAAAACTAAAGGGTATTATTGCTGCCTTTTTATAAGATAGGCTTCTATTTACTTTTTAGGACCATAAATAAGATAAAACAAAGTAGATTAGAAAATAAAATGTTATAAACATATATAGGAGGGAGTTAAGAATAGATTTTAGCAAAAATTACTTCAAGAAGCCAAGAATTCATATTTGGAGAAGACTAATTATCAACTTGGATCAAAATCAGACCCTAAGGCACAAAACCATGCTCCTATGGTGACTATAAGGTTTTTTTGCAGATCAAAAAGTAGATTTTGATAGCTAACTTGATAGGATTTTTTTAGACATTAATTTTGATTGATTTGATTTTTTAATGACTTTGTAAAAGCTTTGTAAAGTTATAGTTTTTTTGAATGACTGTGAGATTTGTAAAATAAAAAAATTATTATTTTGTAGAGAATTTTGTGAGTTTGATAGTAGATCTATAATTTAAAATTTGAAGAATTATGAAAATAGTTGTGTGAAGTGTATGCTGTAAGTTTGAGCTTGATTAAACAGCTGAGTTGAAGGTTATTGAATTTCCTATAGGTTGTGGTCTCAGAAATTGAACTTTGAAAGGTAATTAGTATTTCTAAGATCGTCAAGAATTTACTAGTTAGATTGGAGTAAAATTTTTGTATGAAGATAATTAACTTGATTTACTATATATATATGAATTTTGAAAATAATTGAATAGTATGAGAAAGAGATATTGGCTCTAGAAGACAAGTATCAAGGTTGAAGAAAGAGGCTGATTGATACTCAAGTAGATTTTGATATTTTTCTTCTATTTGATAATTTTGATTATTTTCAAATTTTGTATGCTTATTACCAATTTAATTATTGAGAAGTATATAAAATTTTAAGTAAGATCATTACTTTAATTCATAGATATTGAGGTTCTAAACTATACTAAGATTAGATTGAATTGATTAGATTTTAGTTAAGATTTGGTTTAGGTTTAGAGTTGGATTAGGATTTAGGATTTGATTAGAATTTGGTTAGAATTTAAGATAAGATTAGAATTTAGGATTTGATTTAGAATTTAGGATTTTACCTAGGATTTCATTAAAATCCATTAAGATTTTAATTATAATTAAATTAGGACTTTATTGAGATTTATTTAAGATATATTTGTGATTATTTTAATATTTCTTTAAATATTCTTAAAGATTCTTTTAATATTTATTGTGGATTTTTTTTAACTCTTTTAAGATTTCTTATTGTTTCTTTTGTAATTTCTTTAAGGTTTCTTTTGAATTTAATTAAAGCTTATTTAGCATTATTAAGATTTAATTAGAGTTTATTTAATATTCTATTAGAATTAAGATTTTATTGTTTCAATTTCTATTCTACCTTCCATAGCTAAGTATCTGGTGCATTTTTGAGCAAGTCTTTATGTAATACCAAAGCATATAAAATGCCAACTTTTTTATATCTTCTTTGGAAATAGGAATCTGCCATTAATCACTTCAAAGGTCCAATTAAGATAGTTGCACTTTAAAGTTGATCAAAAAGTTCATCTATATATAGAAGTAGATATGCATTCTTCAAAGTTTGTTAATTTACGTCCCGATAATTGATGCAAAGTCAAAATCCACTATCTTTTTTAGGTGCAAAGTATACAAGTACTCTCTATAGCAATGTACTTTCTCAAATGAAGCCCTTCTCTAAAAGTTTGTTCAATGACGTTTATAACTCTTCAAGTTTATTTGGTATTAGGTAATAAATTGGCCGACTTCCCAATTTGGCTCTAAAACTAGTTCTATTTTGAAGAGAGCACCTCAATTAGATAGCATGCCACTAAGTAAGTCTATTTAAAAGATATTTTGATATTCATGTATGAATTTATCTTCTATTCCTTTGAGTGTCTTTTCTACTATTGAAGCAAGATTTAGAACCATCACATATATCAATTGCTTATGCCATATTTGTTTCTTTAGAAAGATCATTCTTACAAGTAAATTCTTAGTTGTAGATTATTTTGTTATCATACTCAATATAGAGGCACGAAGAATCATTGTGCATCTTCTATCTTTAAAAGAAATTATTCTTGCTAACCAATCGACTTATTTATTTTTTACTTCTAACCATGGCATACTAAGCATAATAACATATCTAAGCTTTGTTATTCTAAACTTCTCCCTTAAGATATAGGTGTGACTTAGTCTTAAGGTTTTTTCTTCACTTGTCTCATTCAATATGTTCTCTTAGTCATCTACTAAGTATACATTCTCTCTTTTGATCACCTTTGTTTTAATTCCAAATCGATTAGCAATTACCATTGAGATGCAATTTTTTGTAGAGCCACAATTTATAAGTACTCAATATAGCTGTCTTTTTAATCAACTTATTAGATACACTAGTCAATCCTTTTGATAGTTATTTAAGGTCACATTATTTGTCTCAAAAAAATAGTAACTATTTTCAATATTGGCTCTCAATGCCTCTACTAGAAAGCCCCATTTTCTTGCTCTACTTCATCAATCTAGTAGCTCTCAAAATAATGAACTTGCCTTAATTTGTTGATGCTTAAACTTTGACGTTTTAGACAATCTCTAATCTGATGGTATGGCTCTCAATAATAAAGGCACAATCTCTTTTATTCCAATATTTATCATCTCTATGGTATCAATGGTCCTTGCAAAGTATTAATTTCTATCGACATTGATTGTTGCACCATAGTATTGGCTAATGGCATAAGATTCCACACTATAGATCGTACTCTATAATTTTTGAAATCTATAGTATTGACCCTCTCTACAATCCTAATTACTTCTTTAAATATTTGTAGATCTTTTAATTCCTTCTCTTGTTGGACCACAAGTTTTAACCCTTGTACAAACTAATTCATTATCTCTACCTTTAAAAAGTTGCTAATTTGGAGACATAGAGACTTAAATTGGGAGACATAATCTTGCATTGACTTAGATTGTGTAAAGTTAGCTAATTGATTGTATGCCAACTTTTGAATATTGATGGACCAAAATAGATTCTTAAGCTTGGTCTTGAATTCCTCTGATTTATAAAATCCACCTTGAGCTTCATAGCTTTGAGATTGATATTACTACTAAATGATTGTTGTATCTTTCAAATAATTAGAGGCATATATAATCCATTTGTTGAGATTTAACTTAGATAATTGGAAGTATTTTCATGTACTAAAGATCCATTTGTATATATCTTCTTGTCTTCAGGTTCCTGACTATGTATTTGGCTTGTTCAATTTCAACCTAAAAATGTCAACGCTCTTCACGATGAGGTCAAGGACCAAGAATCAAAATCAAAAAAATAAAGTATTAAAAAAAGTATATCTAAAGACTAAATAAGAATAATTAGTATTTGACATAGGATACCTATGTGATTAGTGAGGTATTATAGAATCCAAAGACTATAAGATATCTTCATGGTAAGTTAGATACCAAAGGATTCTATGACCATGTATGTTCCATATTAATATTGCTCATGAACCTTTTAAAGTCCTATAACTAACTTATTGTAGCATTGGAGTCTATCAACATGAAGGAACTTACCATGAATTATATCTCATGAATACTATCCCATGAAATAACCAAGAAAAAATAAAAACAAGCTTCAAAATGATTTTTTTTTTTTTTTTTTTTAAATAAGATAAAGATAGCTACTTCTCATGAATGTGATAATTAAAAAATAAATATAAAAAATACTATATTTATAAAAAATTAGGTCACTTTATAAAGAATTAATATAAGGCTAAGCAAAAAAATAGGATGAATGCAAAGAATACTTGTGATAGTTTTGGTGGAAATGATTTTATTTTTATGGTAAGTAAAGTAGCTTCTATAGATGCCATATCTAAGTGGATTATAGATTTGGATTCTATTAAGTACATTACATCATATAAATATTCATTTGATACTTATGAAGCAATTTCAATAATAAAAATTTGGTTGAGAGACAATGACATCATACAAGCCATTGAAATTGGCTCCGTGATGGTAGAGATTATTATAAAGGACCAAATCAAGAAGTTTATATTAAAAGTAGTCTTACATGTACCAAAGATGAAAAAGAACCTCGTTTCAATGAGCAAACTTGTATCACATGATTGTAAGGTTTAATTTAACATAAATGGATATTTTGTAAAGATATTATATAATAAGGCAAGGATATGATATTTGTATTATTTGCACATAGAAATATATAATTTGAGTCATTTTTTAGAAGTTTCTAGAATTGAAGTTAGGATGGTGGTTCATGTAGGATCCACTATAGAACCTTCTAAAAAAGCTTAGGAAAATTATCATGGAAGGACTTACCTCTAGAATCTTCTAAAAAGGTGATTATTTTGATAAAGCCTATTATTAGGAATATTTTAAAAAGTTCTAAGATAGTTGAATAAAGTATAAATAAGACTAACTAAGGCCATTTGAACATTTGATCAAATATGGCTTCAGACTCTTTCTTTCAATAAAGTTTGGTTTTCTTATTTTATTTTTTATTTTATTTTATTTTATTTTATTTGGTTTTATTTTCTTTTATTGAGTCTTTTCTTTCATATTCAAATCCATTTAATTACTTTCAATTTTTTTCTAGTATGCTTGATCTTACATTGTGTTGAGATCTTTGTTGTTATGGATTTGATAAGATTTTAGACCTTAGAAAATATGGTTTGTTTTATATTAAGTAGATAAGATGTTGCTAAAGGCCTTGGAAATAGAAATCTCTACTTCATTAGTTGTAAGAAGATGAATGGAGTTGAAGTGATACCATTTGCTAATTTTTTAAAAAAATTAAGATAAGTTTGGAATTTAGCATCAATAATTTAGTCATTTGAATGCCAAATGCATGAAGAAGTTCAAATTTATAGTAAGTTTATAATCTCGGTCAATTTAGCTACAATACCATGATACTTGCTTATAAAGATTGTATACAAGGCAAATAATAAAAAGCTTCATTTTTAAGTAGAGTTACAATATATGATAGCAAATTATTGGAGATTAAATATTTTAATATTTGTGGACCAATGAAGACTATTAATTGAAGGAGCAAGTTAATTTTTGATATTTATTGATATTTTTTCAAAAAAGGTGTAGATTTACATCTTTAAAACCAAGAATAAATATTTTTTAAGATTTAAAAAGTTTAAGGCACTTGTTGACAAGCAATGTAAGTATAAGATCAAAGTGTTGTACATAGACAATGAAGATGAGTATATATCAAAGTATTTTGATGAATTTTTGAAGATTAAAGGTATTCTAAGACAAACCTCTACTTTTTATATTCCATAATAAAATGAATAGAATAAATTATATTATTATATAAATAGCAAGGAGTATGCTTCATGCACAAAACCTTGGACATGAATATTGGACTAAAGTCATTATAAATGTGGTATATATAATAAACATATGCCTTATAAGTGCACTTTAATCAATGACTACAAAAGAAGCTTTGAATAGGAAGAAATCTTATATTTTACACATAATGATTTTTAGATGCATTACTTATATAAAGATTTTAGATTATATGAAGTTCAAATTTGATGCAAAAGGTACAAAATATGTATTTTTTAGATATTATGAAAATAACAAGGCATATGGATTGGTATATTTAGAAACCAAGAAGATCATTAAGAATTATGATGTAGAGTTTTTAGAACATAAGAGTACTTGTGAGCACTTAGAAATATATCAAAGTGGAAATAATGGTATATTTTTGGATACATTTTTAATTTCAATAAAAAAAAGATAATAATAATAAAGATAATAAAAATATAAATGAAGATGTAAAGTCAAAGAAGATAGATCAAAGCATATTTATAATTATTGAGCTTATATTATATAATAAAGTTCACAAATGCTATGAATTGAAAGAATGCTAAAGAAAAAGAGTAAAAATCATTTAAAGACAATGGAACATTGAAATTGACTCAACTTCTTTTAAATTGATCTTCAATTACTTGTAAGTAGGTATTTAAAACCAAAAAAGATGCAATGGATAATGTTGTGAGATATTATAAAGGACATGAACCTCAAAGAATAAAATTTCAATACACTCTTGTATCTTTTGAAAAGATTAGAAAATCATACAAAATTGATATAATATTAAAGTAGAATGGCTATTGTTAAAGACAACAAGACTTAAAAAGTCTTGAAATAAGACTAAAGACTAAAAAGACATTGACAATAGTAAAGAAGGATTGAGACTTACCTCCATATATATTCTTTACTAAAAGCTACGTGACAATGTCTTATAGGACTTTTAAAATATGTTGACTTTGCAAGATACATATCATGACTTATAAGGTAAGTTTTTTATATGTGCACCACATAATTAACTTGTTCTATAAGCTACTAATATGTAATTATTTATTGATTAAGTTTCTAACCTATGAATCAATTATAAAGACATATAAAGTCTAAACAATGTCTATAATGCTTTTAAGAAGTATTTCTAAAAAAATATTATGAAATAAATCTATTTTTATTTACTTCTACTTAATTATATAAGTAAATATTAAAATATATATATATATTTGTCACATTATCTTTCCTTTTGAGAATAAATTCCACAAAAAATAATCATCATATGTTGAAAAAATTCAAGATGTGACAAATTATATTTGCTACATACTTTGATCTTTGTTTTCTTTGAAGATGGTTGATAGCATGTGTATTTATTAATATCATATCTATGCCAATGAACAAGATATTATAATCTATTTTTGTACCACCTTAAATCTAACACTTCTTTTTTCTCAAATTCTTGATTATTATCCACTTCTATAGGAAGAAGTGACATTTTTCGTCTTTTTGAGATATTCATTGTCTTATATGGCTCAAGAAGAGACACATAGAATATGGAATGAATCTTCAAAGATTTTGGTAGATATAATCAATAAGTAACAAGACTGATTTGTTCACAATTAAAAAAGATCCAAGCCTATAATAGTCCAATTTCTCACAATGACAAGTAGTTGTCAAGGACATGAATCTCGAAGAAAAAAAATCCTCAATACTTTCTTGTGTCACTGAAAGGAATTAGAAAGTCACTGAAAGATGATATAATATTGAACTAGAATTGGATATTTCTAAAAATAATAAGACTAGAAAGTCTTGAAACAAGACTAAGGACTAAAAAGGCATTGACAAGAGTGAAGAAGGCTTCAGTCTTGATTCCATATATACTCTTAACTAAGAGCTACATAGCGATGTCCTATAGGACCTCCAAGACGTGTTGACTTTGCTAGCCATATGAATTAACTTGTAAGGCAAGTTATCTATGTATGTGCCATATAGTAAGCTTGTTCCAAAAGCTACTACACAAAGTTAATTTATTTTATAGGCTATCAACATGTGATTAATTTATTGGCCAAGTAGCTAACCTAAAAATACATCTAAAGTCAAAACTACAACAATAAAGCTTCTAAGAAGCTTTTTTAGAAGACTTTATAAAATTAATCTATATTTATCTATTTTTATTTAACCATATAAGTAACTATTGGAATAAATATATATATCTATGATATTATTCCCTCTTTTGGAGATGAATTCCATGAAGAACTATCTTCATATGTTGAAGAAGTCCAAGATGCCGCAAATTATATTTGCTACATACTCCAATCTTTGCTCTCTTTGAAGATGGTTGATAGGCCCTTTCAGCCATCAATAGTATCTCATGTTAAGGTGAAAAGACCACCCTGTTATTTGGTCGTTATTGAGGCCTTTGTAACTTCTTTCAAGTAAAATATTTGAAACATTGTTAGGAGTTGTTCTAATCTCTAATAAAATCACCAAACATCAAGAGTTTCTTTCAAGGTTGTCATACTAAACACATTATATTTTGCCATCTATTTGAAGAAGGACATGTTGTTCTTGAGGATCTTCATCTCGATTTCATCATCTTGAAGGTTGTAACATTTGTAATATTTCATGTGATAAGTCTCCAAATAAAAGCTCTTGAGTTGAATTTTCTAATTATTGGTTCTCCATCTCATTAGCATCATAAATATATAGAAGCTACAAAAAAAGATAAAAGGTAGAATGTTATCTTTTTTTGATCTCATTTCTTTTATAGTAAAGATTTGATATTCTTCATCTTATTTTTGATAGATTATGTTGATAAAAGGCTTTAATTCTCTTTGCTGCATTTACAAGATTCTTTGATGGCTTCTATGTGCATTTACAAATATCATATCCATGCTAATGAATAAGATATTCTAACCTATTTTGATGCCACCTTGAGTCCAAGACTTCTTCTACCTCAAATTCTTGATTATTATCTACTTTTACAAGAGGAGGTGGCATTTGTCTTCTTTCTAAGATATTCATTGTCTTATATGGCTCAAGAAAAGATACGTGAAATATAAGGTGGATCTTCATAAACTTTAATAGATGTAATCAATAAGTAACAAGATTGATTTGTTTACAAATAGCAAAAGGTCCCAACCTACGATAGTCCAACTTAACTTAAAGATAAATAGTTGATATTACCACAAAATAACCATACCTTATCATCTATGTTGAATTTTGGTTACTCCTTGTAATAGGCATCTACAATGGATTTTTGCCATCCTTGAGCTTCTTTTAATTGTATCTTTATTGTTGCATGTACTTGTGACAAATAATTTGCTAAATATTTTTCGGCAAGATTATCAACTTTTGAAAAGTCAAAAGTATCAAATTATAGATAAAATCATAATTAAAAAAGAATGGTATTTTTTAAGTAGAAGAATATATCAAATTATTATATGTAAACTCTGCTAATGGCAAAAGAATTATCCAATCATGTTAATGATAGTTGATGATACACCTCAAATACTGGTCAAAAACTAGATTCATCCTTTTTATTTGTGCATTAGTTTGAAGATAAAAAGCTAAAAAAAGCTATATATTTATTTTTAGAATCTTAAATAGGATTTTCTAAAATCTTAATTCAAATTTAGTCCTCTTATTTAATATAATATGCTTTGGTAATCCATGATAGCAATAGATATTGTCAAGAAAAAGCTTGATTTTTTTTACTTAAAATAGATTTTATTTATAGTATAAAATATACCATTTTGGTGAAAAAGTCTTTGATTATAAATATAGGATCATATGAACGTGAGATTGGAAGATCCATAATAAAATCTATAGAAACGGTGAATCATAGTTGTTCTGGAATTGGTAATGGTTGAAAGAGTCCATAAGGTCAATGGTGAGGAGTTTTGGATCTTGACCAAGTATTGTATGATTATACAAAGTCTTTGACTAACTTTCACATTTGAGGCCACCAAAAATCTCTTGATATTAGCTCCAAAGTCTTATTGTATTCAAAATGTCTGATTGTTGAAAAATCATGACGAGTTTGAAAGACACGTAATTGTGTCTAGCCTTCTAGAATATATAGGCAATCTTCAAAATATACTAGATTGTTCTTAAACTCAAACTTTGAAGTATCATAGGACTTAGAAGAAGTATTGTTAATATCATAAATAAGAAAATCAAAAGGCATACTTGATTGAATTTGATTAACAAAGATTTAATCAACAATTAATGTTGATTTTATTGCTTAAAGATAAAAATGCTCGGGCTTCAAAAAAATCATTCTTTTTTTTTATCAAAAGATATGTTTCCTTCTTTTGCTGGAAGATAAGAATATCTAGAAAGGATGTCTAATAGACCTTGTTGTTTTTTGGATTGATAAGTGATCTTGAAATTGAATTTGAATAAAAACATGCTCTAATAGGCTTGACAACGATTAAAAACATGTGCTGATATGAAGTACTCAAGGTTCTTATGATCTATATATATGATGACTAGACTTGAGGTGCTTTCTAGATAATAATGCCATTCTTGAAATGAATCCATGATTGTAAAGAGCTCTTTGTCATGAATCTCATAATTAATCTTCGCTATTGAAAATTTCTTAGAATGAAAAGCTATTAGGTGGAATTTGTCATTTGTTTCCATTTGTAATAATATGGCACCCATAATAAAGTCTGATATATTTGTTTTCACAAAAAATACCTTAAAAAAGTCAAAGCAATATAAGATTGGTGGAAAAATAAGTTCCTTCTTTAAAGCATTAAATGATGTTTTTACTTCTTTATTATACTTAAGTTTTTTTTTACAAGTCAAATGTATAAGTATAGTTGCAACTTAAAAAAAGTTCTTAATAAAAATTCGGTAGTAATTAGCAAAGCCTTAAAAACATTGTACATCTCGTAATGTTCTTAAAATCTTCCAATCTATGATATTTTGGACCTTCTTGGGATCTATTATAAGGCCTTTGTTGGAAATGATGTACCCTAAAAATTCAACTTGAGTAGTGTGGAATACACACTTTTCTAACTTAGTATATAATCTTGTATCTCTAAATTTGTGTAACACATGACACACATAAATTTTATTTTCTTTTGTATTTTTAGAGTAGATTAGAATACCATCTAAATAGCAAACAACAAAATCATTTAGAAACATACAAAAAATATCATTCATAAGATGTTAAAAAGCAGCTGGTACATTTGTGAGTCTAAAAAGTATGATATTATATTCAAAATTTCTATATCTAATTCAAAAAGGAGTCTTCTATTAATCTCCTTCTTTGATACAAACTAAGTTATATACTCCTCATAGATCTATTTTGATATAGATCTTTGTTTGATTTAGTTGGCCAAAAAGTTTTTAATTTAAAGGCAAAGGATACCTATTTTTGATGGTGATCTTATTGAGTCCTCAATAATCCAGTTATATGTGCATAGATCCATCTTTTTTCTTCACAAATAAGATAGGAGTCCCAAGTGGAGATTTAAAATGGTATATGAAGTTTTTTGTCAAGTTCTCATCAATGTATTCTTTTAATGCTGCCAATTCATTCTACAATAAGCTATAGATTGGTCTAAATGGTGGTTGAGTTCTTTCTTGTAGATCAATTGAACAATCACAAGGTCAATGCTCTAAAAGAATATTTATATTATTTTTATCAAAAACGTCTTAAAATTCTTGATATTGGCTAAAAATACTACTTGATATTTTTTTATCATTAGAAATGGACATAGTATATATAGCAAAAAATGATCATTCTTTTGCAGCATGCATGAAAGCTCTTGTACCTATTAAAAAAGGTTTGAATGTACTAGACTTATGTATTTTTACTTCACTAATCCAATCTTGGATTATACTATCATAAAAGTTAAGCTTACGAGAAATCCAATCTATTTGAAGGTTGTATTTTTTTAGCCATAATAATCCTAAAATAATCAGATTGGAGAGAGATCTTATTATATTAAATACTACTAAGATGTTATAATCTTTAATTGCTACATCTAAAGGAAAAATCTCATGGATGATATTTCTAGAAGATAATGAACGACCATCTATGTCTTCTACATGTATGAGTTTAATTTTCTTGACTAAAGGTATTTTTTGATTTTTGACAAAATCTTTGTTTATAAAACAGGTTGAAGCTCTTGAATCTAATAAGGCAAAGACTTTGTGATTTTTAGGTCCTAAACTTACATCTATTACAAAATAAGGTGAGGGATCTGAAGAGAGAATAGGATCTTTATTAGGTATTGCACATGATTTTAGTCGCACAGTGTTGTGATGTAACACAACTAATATGTGAAAAGAATGTAAAAATTATTACAATATAGGAGATCTTAGTTCAAAGTATTAAAAAAAATTATCTAAGAGATATAGTTAATAGTCCAAAGGATAATAAAACTAAAAAGTACCAATATTATCTTTTACAAATGGCCTTCTACTTACTTTGTTGGATCATAAATAAGGCAAAATAAAGTAGATTAGAAAAATAAAGAATATGAGCATTTTTAAGAAGAAATTAGGAGTTAATTTTAACAAAAATTAACTCAAAAGAGACAAAATATGATACCCCAAAGAGGGCTAGTTATCAACTTGGGTCGAAATCAGATCCTGAGGCACAAAACCAAGCATCTACAGTAATTTTGGAATTTTTTTGTAAATGAAAAAGTAGAGTTTGATAGCAAACTAAATAAGATTTTGATGAGCATGGATTTTGTGTAATTTGGATTTGCAATGACTTTGTAAAAGCTTTACAAAGTCAATTTTATTTTCGATTGACTTGGGGTTTGTGAAATATAATAAGGTTGATATTTTAGGCAAATTCAAGAGTTTTGTAATAGATCTACAAGTGAAATTTTGTGAATTAATGTTTATGATTGTGCTTAATATGTGTTGTGAATTTTAGCTAGATGTAATGGTTGAATTGAGGGTTATTAAGATTTAAGTGAGTCAAGGTCTTAGAAAGTAGAATCTTAGGTCTAGTGAGGATTTTAAGATTTCTTACAATCTACAAGTTGAATTGGAATGAAAGTTATGTGTTTGGATAGTAGACTTGTTTTCTTTTGTATGTGAAAATTTTGAAATTGATTGAATGGTTAAATAAGAAGAGATTGGCACTGAAAATTTTACATTCAAATTAGAAAAGAAGGCCGACCAACATCCGAGCACATTTTTGAGATTATCATCCATTTGAAGTTAAGAATATTATCTTGCTCCTCAAAAATTTTGAATTCAATCCAACAGTTGGATTGGAAGAAATTGAGTACTAAAGTTTTGTATATTTAAAGGATATTGATTATTACTACTAGATATTGGTTATTGCTATTGCTTATTGCTATTGGTTTTTGATTACTCCTATTGGATATTGATTATTGATATTGGATATTAGATATTACTATTGAATATTGATTATCAATACTAGATATTTGTTATTACTACTAGATATTGGTTATTGATATTGGATATTAATTATTATAATTGGATATAAGTTTCGATACTGGATATTGGATATTGCTACTAGATATTGATTTTTGATACTGCATATTGATTATTGCTATTAGAAATTAGCTATTATTATCAGTTATTGATTACTGCTATTGATTATTGGCTACTTCTATTATATATTGCTTATTACTATTGGTTTTTGGTTACCACTATTAGTTATTGGCTACTGTTACTGATTATTGGCTATTGCTATTAGTTATTGGTCACTGTTATTGATTGTTGGTTGTTACTACTGGTTATTTGTTGTAGCAATTTTTTCTTTATCTTCCTTAGTCAAGTGTGTGGTATATTTTCAAGCAAAACGTTATCTAATATGACAATGGTGCCTATTATAGCTAAAAAAACTTATTTTCTAGGACATTATCTTCTTTGGTAATTATGCTCTTCATTTTGTAATTATGTTGCTTCTTTAGAAAATATTGAGCAATGGGCTTAGCTTCTCCATAATATAAATACAAACCTTCTTTGCAACATAAAGTCTTTTTCTGCTCTATGAGAGATTTAAAACATATCATATCAATTTGTATTGGTTTTGACTTTGATGAATATGTTTCAAAAAACTTGGGAGTTGTTGCTATTACTTGACTTGTTCTTTTCTAGCCAAGTCTTTGTTCTTAGTACCTTTCAAATAATTGATTGTCACATGCAATGGTTTGAGCAATAAATTATTCTAAAAATTTTATTTTTTACATTGTTAATAACAAATCATTGACGCTATCCTTCAACCCATATCAAAATTTATTGATAAGTGCTTTATCATTCCAGTCCATGTTGCAAGTGAGGTTTTGGAATTCAGCAACATATGTGGTGGCTGATCATAATTCTTATTGTAAAGATAAGAATTTGATCTTTGTTACTCATTATTAATGACTTTTTCTAAATATAGCCGTAAATACCTTTAAAAATAAATTTAAATCATAAAGAAGTTATGAATCCATTTTCATCAAAAGTACAAATCAAGAAAGAACACTTTCAGATAGAAGTGCACCTATGAAGTTGACTTGAGTAAATCCACCTGCATATTGGAAAGAGTGTAATCTTACATAGAGCTTAACTTATTCTAAAAATCTTGAGAATTTTCATCTTCTTCTATCAAACTTCTCAAACATACTAATTCTTTCTTCTCTTGAGCTTGTAGAAGCAAGATTCTATAAATTTGATTGTGACGCTGATCGACTTATTTTCTTCAATTACACAACTTCTTGATGTAGACTTTAGACTTCTTCCATAGGTATAGAAGTAGTGTTTCCATAGTTGACATTGATGATGTGTGAAATCTCTACCCTAAGAGTATTGACAAGCTTGTGAAGATCCTCAATAGTTATAAATCTATTTTCACTTTTGTTAGAAGTAGCATCTATAATTTTTTCTTCCATAGACAACTATCAAGGATATGAACTTAATAAAATTAAATAAACAAGTGATATTTTTTTCAAAGAAAGATGAAAAAATAGAAATAACTAAATATGTATATTAAGAAAAAAATTAGAATTGCTATTGCCAAAAGATAAGAAAACTAGAGACCCATGAAACTAGATTAGAAACAAGAAGGAGTTGACAAGAGTGAAGAAGGCTTCACTCTTGCGTTTATATATACTATCTACCTAAGAGTTACGTGGCAACGTTCTATAGGACTTCCAAAAATATGTTGACTTTGTACAACATGTATCTTAACTTGCAAGGCAAGTTTTCTATGTGGACACTATATAATTAGCTTATTCCGCAAGCTACCAATATATGTGGCACATGAATAACTTGTTGACCAAGTTTCTAACCTACCAATCAAGTATAAATACATGTAAGTCAAAGTAGCATCTATGAAGCTTTTAGGAAGCTACTCTATAAATATTATAAAATTAATCTACTTTTACCTATTTCTACCTATTCATATCACTTAGATAACAATTATAGTAAATATATGTCCATGATATTATCTCCCCTTTTAGGAAGAAGATCCATAAGAAGTGATGATTACAAGTCAAGGAAGTTTAAGATGTGACAAATTGTATTTATCTGATACTCTGATCTTTGTTCTCTTCGAAGATGATTTATAGGGCTTCTCAACCATTGATAGTATTCCATACTAAGATAAGAAGACCTCCTAGTTATTTAATCATTGTTGACGCCTTCTTTCAAATAACACATTTGAAGGAACTTCCTTCAAATAAAACATTTGGAACATTGTCAAGAGTTATTCCTACCTCTAGTAAAATCACCAAATATCAAGAGTCTGTCATCAACATGCTCATGTAAGCCAGTATTTACACATATAAATAAGTAGAAATAAGTAAAAGTAGATAAAAGTAAGTTAATTCTATAGTATTTGATATGGAAGCTTCTTAAAAGCTTCATAGATGCTGCTTTGACTTTATAGGTGTCTTTAATTGACTTTTTAGAGTAGAAACGTGGTCAACAAGTTGACCATGTGCCACACATGTTGTTAGCTTGAAGATCAAGCTAACAATTTGGCCCATACGTAGAAAAACTTACCTTGTAAGTCAAGGCATGTGTCCTACAAAGTCATCACTTATCGGAGGTCTTATAGAACATCGCCACGTAGCCTCTAGTTAGATAGTATATATAGAGATAAGAGTGAAGCCTTCTTCACTCTTCTCAATTCCTTTCTTGCTTCAAGTCTAGTTTCAAGGATCTCTAGTTTTCTCGTCTTTTGGCAATAGCCATTCTAGTTTTTCTTTCAATATACATACTTGTTTATTTATATTTTGTTATCTTTCTTTGAGTGAAGGCTCACTTATCTGAATTACTTTTTCATTGAGTTCTTGTCTTTGACAGATTGACAAGAGTACACCTACAATATTAGAGCTTTGTCTAATCTTGATTAAGAGTGAATTACTCTTTTTTCTTGATAAGATATAAGCATATTAGAAGTTGCGGATTACTCTCTTCTAAACTGATATTGTCCTTAGTATTTTCTTTGTTCTCAAGTCTTCTCTTCTATTTGTCTTCAGTAATATTAGACATCTTCTCTTTTCTAAGTGTTATCATGGTAGAACTTCTTGAAATGAAGAGTGCAATGGTACAAATGCAAGATTAATTTAGGGAGTTAATACTTGCGATGCATCAACTCAATTTACCACTACAAGGAGCAACAAGATTGGTAGGAAGTGAAAATATAGAAATGGTTGGAGCTACTTCAACATGTATACCAAATCATGTCTTTTTTTCTATGGTGGAACGCCCTTTCATTGTTAGAGAACTAAGAATTATCCTATCTAAGAAGTTAGATAGCACCAAATCCAAATTTTGAGGATTTATCAATCAAGTACAACTTATGATTGAACTTCAACCCCAAAGATATCCAACTTCAATATCACAAGTTAGATTCATTGATACCCTTCTTTCAGGTTCAGCACTATCGTGGTTTTCATCTTTTCTTGAATGACGAGATCCAATATTGAATAATTTAGAGACTTTTCTCATAGATTTTTGATTCATGTATGGTGAACATAATATAATTCATATTTCAACCAATAAGATCCATATTTTATGACAAGGCAATCGATCAGTAACGTTATATGCTTTACAATTTGGACAACTTGCAACTGATATCAAGTGGAATGATGCTGCATTTATTAGCCAATTTCTCTACAGATTACAATATGACGTAAAAAAAATTAATGCTCAACTTACCTTATCCTCAAACATTGAGTTAAGCAATTGACTTTGTTGTGAAGTGTGACAATCACCTTTTTGAATTTTGATCTGAGAACCGTACAACCTCAACGTTACTATAATTCAATAGCAACACCAACACCTCTTTAGCACATACATTGGGAAGTAGAAGATATGCAAATTGATGCAGTACGTTTCAAACCTCTTACTGAGCAAAAAAAGATTAGTCGTCATCAAGAAGGATTCTGTTTATATTATGGAAAATCAAAACACACTGCTGAATATTGTTCAAAGAAACGATGCAACCACAAAATGAGGAATATGGTTGTCAAAGAAGATAATATGTCAAAAAATAAGCTTATCCAGCTACAATAGGGACCATGCAGCTAGAACCTTGTACAACATCTAGTAAAGATCCTATTCTCTCCTCAGAGCCCTCTCCTTGTTTTATATTAAATGTTATTTTAGGACCTAAATATTACAAAGCCTCTACCTTAGATTGAGGAGCCTCAGCATGTTTCTTAGATAAAGTATTTACTAAAAGACATAGCATATCTTTAGTAAAGAAAACTAAATCTGTTCATGTAGAAGTCATAGATGGTCGTACATTGTCTTCTAGAGATATTACTTACAAAATCCTTCCTATAGAAGTAATAATCAATGGTCATAATAGCTTTGTAGTATTTAATATCATTAGATTTCCTTCTAATCCAATCATTTTAGGTTTATCATGGTTAGAAAAATACAACCCTCAAATAGATTGGATTTTCCAAATTCTTACTTTCTCCAAAAGTATAACTAACAGTGTATTTAATCAACTAGAGAGTCATAAGTCCAGTTCAATTAAACCCGTATTTATAGGTGTAAAAGCTTTCTTGTATGCTGCTATAAAAGAATCACCATATATTATTTATGCCACACCTATTTCTACTGGTGGAAAGACTTCAAGTGGCATTCCAAGCCAATATCAAGAATTTCAAGATGTATTCGAAAAAAAGAATGCGGATACACTTCCAAAACATCATCCCTATGATTGCTCAATTAACCTTCAAGAAGAAGCACAACCACCATTCGGACCAATCTACAATTTATCACAAAATGTGTTGACTGAATTCAAGAAGTATATTGAAGAAAATCTAGCCAAGAATTTCATACACCATTCTAAATCTTTGACAAGAGCTCTAATTCTATTTGTGAAGAAAAAAGATGGATCATTGCGGATGTGTGTTGATTATTGAGGACTCAACAAGATTACCATCAAGAACATGTATCCACTATCTTTAATATCTGGACTTCTTGATCAGCTGAATCAAGCTAAGATCTGTACAAAAATAGATCTCTGGGGAGCATACAATCTAGTACACATCAAAGAAGGAGATGAATTGAAGACTACATTTCGAACTAGATATGGATATTTTGAATACAACGTCATGTCTTTTGGACTTACAAATGCACCAACAGCTTTTCAACATCTAATGAATGATGTTTTTTGAGAATTTTTGGATGATTATGTGGTCTATTATCTAGATGACATCTTGATCTATTCTAAGAATCCAGAAGAACATGAACTTCATGTTCGTCGTGTGTTACAAAAATTAAGAGATGTGGGACTCTATACCAAAATAAAAAAGTATGTATTCCATACTACTCAAGTCAATTTTTTGGGTTACATCATTTCATATGATGGAGTTATGATGGATTCTAAGAAAGTTTAAACTATTATAGATTGGAAGATCCCAAAAATGGTAAGAGATGTCCAATGCTTTTTGAGACTTGCCAACTACTATCGAATCTTCATCAAAGACTTCACTTAAGTTGCAGCTCCACTTACACATTTGACTTGTAAAGACAAACTCCAATGGAATCAAGAAGCAAAAGTTGCTTTTGAATCTTTGAAGACATCGTTTATTTCTATACCAATCTTGTATCGTAATGATTTTTCCAAAGCATTCTTTATGGAAACAGATGCATCAGACTTTGCTGTGGGTGTGGTTTTATCTTAAATAGGAACAGATGACAAACTCCATCTAGTAGCCTTTCATTCAAAAAAATTCTCAGTAGTAGAAATCAAATATGAGATCCATGACAAAGAACTTCTTGTAATTGTCGATTCTTTTCAAGAATGATGTCATTATCTAGAAGGTGCTTCGAGTCTAGTCACCGTATATACAGATCACAAGAATCTCAAGTATTTCAAGTCAACATGCATATTAAATCATCGTCAAGCTTATTGGAGCATGTCTATATCAAGATTCGAGTTTATCATCACTTATCAATTAGGAAAACAACAAGGTTTGTTCAATGCCTTGTCTAGACATTCTTATCTTGTACCAAAAGAAGGAGATACAGTTTTTGAGTAACTAAGAATGGTTCTCTTGAAGCCGAAGCAATTTCATCTTCGAGCAATAAAATCAACATTGATTATTGATTTAACTTTTGTTAAGCAAGTCCAATTAAGTATGTCTTCAGACCCTCTTATTCATGATATGAAGAATAATTCTTTGAAATCTCATAATCCCTCTAAATTTGAGTTCAAGAACAATCTACTCTATTTTGAAGGATGCATGTATGTTCTAGAAGAAGAAGTATGTTTACGTATTCTTTAAGCTTGTCATGACTTCCCAGTAGTAGGACATTTTGGATACAATAAGACTTTGGAGCTGATATCTAAGGATTTTTGGTCGCCTCAAATGTGGAAGACAATCAAAGATTTTGTACAATCATGTGATATTTGCTTAAGATCAAAAACTCCTCGTCATCGACCTTTTGGACTTCTTCAACCATTACCTATTCCAAAACAACCATGGTCTTCTGTTTCTAAGGATTTCATCATGGATCTTCTAATCTCAAGTTCTTATGACTCTATATTCGTGATAATAGATCGTTTTATCAAGATGGCATATTTTGTACCATACACAAAATCTATCACATGTAAAAAAATAGCTAAGCTCTTTCTTTACAATATCTATCGCTATCATGGATTATCCAAGGATATTATATCACATAGAGGAACTCAATTTGTATCAAGATTTTGGCAAACTCTTTTCAAGATTCTAAAAGTGGATATAAAACTATCTTCCGTATTCCATCCTCAAATTAATGGACAAACGGAGCGTATTAATCAAGTTTTGGAGCAATATTTAAGATGTACCATTAACTACCAATAAGATGATTGGACAACTCTTTTGCCATTAACAGAGTTTGCTTACAATAACACAGTACATTCTTCTACTAAAACATGTTAATATAGATGTCTATCAAAAAGAACAACCACTATTTCACTTTGGTGATAAGGTATGGCTACTTCATCGTAATATCAAGACCACTTGTGCTTGTGACAAATTGGACTATCGAAGGCTGGGACCATTTTCTATTTCTACACAAATCAATCCAGTCGCATATCATTTATATCTACCTGAATTAATGACATTTATATCTTCTTGAACCATACAAGAAAGTAGACATACCAAGAAGAAGATAAGCTCCACCTCGTCCTATAGAAGTAGACAATAATAAAGAGTTTGAAGTGAAAGAAGTCTTAGATTCAATGTAGCGTCAAAATAAATTAGAATATCTTATCTATTGGCATCAATATGATATTAGTGAATGCACATGGGAGCCAATAGAGAATCTTGTAAATGCAGCAAAGGCAGTAGAGGCTTTTTATCGATGACATCCATCAAAATCAAGATGAAAACCTTCTTTATAAAAGAAATAATATCTAGGTAAGATATCATTTTACTTTCAATTCTTATTTATAACTTCTTTGTAGTTGTGACGTTTGGGAGATAGAGAACCAACAACCACTGGATTCAACTCAAGAGCCTTCATTTGCTGACCTATCGGATGAGACATTATAATTGTTACAACCTTCAAGATGATGTAATCAAGATGAAGATCTTCAATAACGACATGTTATTTATCGAATAGATGGTGAGATACAACACGTTTGGTATCACAACTTAGGAAGGGACTCTCAATGTTTGGTTATTTTACTAGAAGTAGGAACAACTCCTGATTGTGTTGTAAATGTTTTATTCGAAGGAAGTTATGAAGGCCTCAACAATGATCAAATAACTGGATGGTCTTTCCGTCCTAGTATGAGACACGACCGATGGTTGAGAGGCCCTATCAATCATCTTTAAAGAGAAGTAAGTTAAAGTAGATAAAAGTAAGTTAATTCTATAGTATTTGGTATAATAGCTTCTTAGAAGCTTCATAGATACTACTTTGACTTTAATTGACTTTTTGAATTAAAAATGTGGTCCATAAGTTGGCCATGTGCCACACATATTATTAGCTTAAAGACCAAGCTAACTATGTGGCCCACACATAGAAAAACTTACCTTGTAAGTCAAGGTATGTGTCCTATAAAGTTATTACTTATTGGAGGTCTTATAGAATATCGCCACGTAGCTCTTAATTAGATAGTATATATAGAGACAAGAGTTAAGCCTTCTTCACTCATGTCAACTCCTTTTTTGCTTCCAGTTTAGTTTCAAGGATCTCTAGTTTTCTCATCTTTTGGCAATAGCCATTCTAGTTTCTCTTTCAATATACATACTTGTTTATTTATATTTTGTTACCTTTCTTTAAGTGAAGGCTCACTTGTCTAAATTTTTTTTTCATCAAGTTTTTGTCTTTCGCAGAGTCCCTTCCAAAGTCGTGATGCTAAACATATTATTGTATTGCGTGATTTGCTATCTAGAAATACATAGGGTATCTAGCTATAGAGAATTTAGCTTAAACCTTTATATGAATCTTGTCTTAGCTTCCAAAACTCCTTTAATTTGCATAAAACTCAAAATATAACAAAATCCCTTCAAAACATATTTTTTCCACAAAGGATTTTTTTTTTCTCAAAATTTAGAAATTCATAACTCTTGATTTAACTATTTAGTATTTTTCAAATTTATAGGATTGGTAGAATTTATCCTTAACTTAACGTGAAAACCACAAAAAAAGCCAACTACAATTTCATTCTTGATCTTTTGGAATCTATGAAACCCTAGCAGATGCTCTAAACTCTAATTTACAAGCACCTAAGCACTATTTTCTTAATATCTCAAGAATCCAATACTCAAATGTCATCAAATTTAAGTATAAAATTTACTTATATGAAATTACATATTTTCTGAAATTGTGAGTCAAAATCTTATCAAATTGCTTAAGATATAGGTCAAGACACAATCACTAGTAAATTGGGTCACTTACTACCCTTAGATTGCATGCACTGACTTCAAAATCCAATAACTCTTTTGTATTAACTTAGAATCCAGCACATAATATATAAAAAATATAGCTGCAAAAGTGTTCTTTGTAGTTATGGTTGCGGATCCTCAATTGCCTTCTATACGCGTGCGTTATGTCAAAAATAGTGGTAGTAGCTCTCAAATCAATACCTTAACTTTAAACGCCTATATCTCCTTCATATAAACTACAAATCATACAAGATTTGCATCGATGTCGTATTACGAGCTTTTCTGCTCGAGAACGAGTCAGGCGTCTGGCTGTAGAAGGTAGTATGGAGATTCGCCGATATTCAAGCAGTCTATCGATTTTTTACTGTTGGAATATAAACGACTACAAGAATACACCGTAAATCTATACGGATGCCCTTCGACTGCTCGCCAAAGTCCTTTTTGCCCTAGCCAGTGTCGAGTTGTAACACGAGTATACAGTGAAAATAAAAAGAAAGGGAAATTTTATTAATATTCAGTTACCTCGAATATTGGGAGCATCGACCAACTCCAGTGCAAATACTGAGTGGTTAGGTTCAGTCACTCCGTTATAGTCAGCCAGGACATACTGAAATGCTCTGTTCGATTCCAATAACGGGAGTCAGCAGGAAGAGAAGGAGCAATTCACAAGACGGGTTCGAAGAGCCAATTGGATCTAATTTCGAGAATCCAATCCGGGTCCTCTTATCCAATATGAGACCTGAATTGGCCGGTCAACCCAATGCAGTCTAATTACGGAAAATCCAGGTCTTACTACGGGTCTTAGCCAATCTGACACGAGGATAAATTTGACCCAATTACAGGAACATCCAGGTTACTACTGGACTCTTATCCAATATGAGACCTGAATTGGTCGAGCGACTCAATGTTGTCCCGATTACGGGGTTTCAATTTTGTTTCGGGCTGTCCTGTTCTCTATGCCGTTTCAGGGAACGTTGTTTTCGGTAAATGGATTTCTTAAAGGTAAACACGGATGAGAAAGCTCTGACAGCCAAAGCCAATTTCGGATCCAAGCTTGACGGTGGGAGCCAATTCCGGATCTAAGACGGAAGATTGAAGAAATTCAGAGGATAAGGTTAGGGGAGATATAGTTTTGAACGGGGGGGGGGTTTTTTTTTTCGGGGGAATTGGGGGGAGCTAGTTTTCAAGCTTTTGCAAGGTTACTAGTTCGATTTTCATTGGAGGTTTTTGAAGATCAAAGGGATTAGAGAGAGGAGCTTCATGCTTCGGGTCGAGGAAGGAAAGACAGAGAATTTGGATTTTTCTTCTTCGTAGAGTTTTAAGAAGGCTGAGGCAATCGCTGCTGAAGTCATTATTGTAATGGTGAATCGAGATTTTTAATAAAGTGGGTTTGAATACTCTTGACTGTTTTGTGAAATCGAGTTACGTCTGTGATTGAAGGATTAAAAGGGCGTCTATAGGATTGAGTATGCGGAGTGAATGAAATTTATTGGGTTAATCTAACAAGACAGTCAGTGGATACAAGATCGTAAGTACAAAGCGGTATTGAAGATTAACAGTTTGGGTTGTTCGGGGTTCTCTGTAACATCTAGAGACCTACCGGCTGGGACAAAAAGGATTTCGACAAGCAGTCGAAGAACATCCGTATAGATTTATGGTATATTGTTGCAGTCGTTTATATTCCAGCAGTCAAAACTCATAGACTGCTTGACTATCGACGAATCTCTATACTACCTTCTACAGCCAGACGCTCGGCGCGTTCTCGAGCAGGAAAGCACGTAATACAACAAAAAGTGGTGAACCCGACGTGAAAGCTTGAGGTAGAAGGTATTGGATTTCGGTTGATTTTATCTTTATTTTATGGAAAACGAAAATAAAAATTTGGAAGGATTTTTGGGAGGAGTTTCTGGTGGAGAGTCTTCTAAAGGACAAGGTATGCACATGGATCCATCTATTGCTAGTTTGTTTCAAGCCTTCTCATTGTCAATGCAGCGACAGCAAAGCAATGATCGAAAGGAAGCTTTGGCAACCAAAGCATTGTAAGCAGTGGTCAATAAAATTGATCAATTTGATGGGAGGAATATTTCAAGGTATTTAAGATGTTATGTTCGTAAAATGGAATTAAATCGGATTTCTGAGAAGAAAATGGTTGCACTATTTGGACTTGCCATGATACCAGAGATAAGAGACCATATTACATCGATTACGGATCGTTATGGGAATTCATGCGAGGATTTTTCACATGCATTGAAAGACGAATATTTTCTGGAAGATACTGATCGCGTTACTAAGAAACATTTTCTGGGATGGATTGAACGACCCAATAAGAATTTGCAAGCAATAGAGCTACTAAGGGAATTTGAGAGGCAGTACTCTCAATTATCGAAGGTAGAAAAATTGACATTGGAGCCGAACAAAGTTGATCTATTTCTTCAAGCTGCTGATGGAGAATTGCAAGAGAAATTAGAACCCCTTCTTAAAGACAAAGAAGAAGATGAAGGATTGAGAACAAAGTAGAAGAACGTTGAAGATGCAGTGGGGTTGCTTACAAAAAAAGAAAGGAGGAAGGATAGGAGCAATATTCCGAAAACAGTACAAGCACCCAAAGTTCCAGTACGTACAACACCACCAACAATGCCTACAGTTCAACCTTCGACATCCTTGTCAAAGAAAGCACATATGGGTATGGAAGAAATTATACGAGGAATACGAGATCTTTAAATCAAATTGGCAACACTTGAAGAGAATACTTCTACAAATAATTCGAAGAAAGTTTCAAAACAAGGATACATACAAAGATGCATTTGGTGTGATGATGCTTCACACACTAGAAAAGATTGCAATGAACTTAATAATATGATATGGCAAGGAATTATTTGCTGGAAAGATGGGAAGATAGCATTAAGAGATAGGGAGGATCTTTTTCAAACCAATTTTGGCAAGGAAGGAATGAGAGCATTGGTTCAAGATTACTTAAAAGAGCATGAAACAACAGCACAAGAAAGTGTAAGTTATGGTGCTAGAGTAGATATTGACCTTGGTGGAAGTACGAAAACTAGTGAGTTTTGGGCTTCTGCCATTTCTACAATGCAAGAAGGGAAATTACCTCGAGAAGCGTTATTGAGGACTGTAGCTACAATACAAGGTGCAACAGGTTGGAAGGATCTTGTTGAGTCTCTTTCAGTTCATGCATATATTGCTAAGAGCCAACATAAAGCTTTGATGGAAGAAAAGAGACGAGAAAATTTTGATGATACGAGAGAAGGAAATTCTTCTAAGAGGCAAACTTGAGGAGACAAGGCTCGGGAGGCAGCTTCACAAGAATTGCTTGTAAAGGATACCTCAGCATCATTGGAAGAAAAAACAATGGAGACAAAAGATAAGGGCAAATCAATTGCTTATAAGCTACTTTCTGACATTGAAGCGGCAACAAATTTGAAAGGGGTGTTGGAAGAACGTATATTAAACACTAAGGTGGAATTCACATTGAAAGAAGTCTTGGGAATTGCAAAGAAGGAGTTTCATGATGTTATCATTGACAACATTAAGCAAAAGAGGCAATTAATGGGCGAAATTAGAATGAGTCATGCTATTGATGCAAGAATATGTAGAGATGAAGAAGAGGTTGATATTGGTTACAAGCAACCAACAAATGAAAAGAATGGGTATAATCAGCAAGTACATTTCGAAGATTCTAGTGACAAGGAAATGGAAACTTTGAGCCATTATACTCGAAAGCATTGGGCAAGGGCAACTACTGAGGTATTGATGAAGGTAGGAGATATAGAAGAACCAATAGTTGCTTTGGTGGACCATGGTTCTGAAATAAATCTCATGTCTAAAGATCTTTATAAGAAGCAAAAATGGCCAATTGATATGGAACATGGATGGGCAATACGAGCAGCTAATAACACACGGGGCGAATTATATGGAGCTTGTCCAGATGTCAAAATTCGGATTGGGGATGTTGCGACGGAGCAACATTTCTTCGTTCAAGATACAACGTCTTATCCGTTGATTTTAGGACAACCTTATATCAGGGCAACACGGATGAAAACAAAAGTACTTGACGATGGTTCTGCTTATGCAAGGGTACGGAGCGAAGATGGGAGGAAAGCTGTACAATTTCTAACAGTACCTCCTAACCATGAACGGAATCGAGATAGATTGAGGGAGAAACCATTGCCAAAGATTGTTGAAGGATTTAAGGATTTTGGGGAGGTACGAGTGTAAAGCGAGATTATGGAGGTACAAAAGAGGAGGTACTCTCGCGAGATGAAGGTGCCTTTGATGCGAGTTTTATTGGTATATTGGAGAATGGAAATATTATGTATAAGAAAGTTGATGATTTTAAAAGAAAAGAAAGAAAAAGATTATATAATATTGAAGGACAATTACACAAGATAGGTACATTGCAAGATGATGAGAGGATTTTGGATGTTTATAAAGAAAATGGACTGGAAGATTCATTGGAATTGATTACATCTATTGGGTTAGGGGATAATGATAAGATTGTTGAGATTCATTTGAGAGAGGTTTATACCATGCTTGAATCTTTTCAAGCACCAGAAGTCACAGTAGAGACGAGATATAAAACGGCAGATAAGAAGGTAAAGCCTGTTGCCGGACCATTACCAAAGGATTCTAAAGAAAAAATGGGAGAAGCATCAAAAGAAGCAAGTTTAAGAGATCCAATGAGTATTGGACATCAGTTTACTGAAGAGACTTTTGAAGAATTGAAGATTGGTTCTGATGGTTCTTTATTGTCGGAGGAAATTACTTGCTTCAAAAAGATGTTGGCTAAACAAGGTAGATCGTTTGCCTTCGAATCTCATGAAATTGGGTGTATGGATCCAAATATTATAACACCTATGGTTATCTTCACTGTACCGCATGTACCTTGAAATCTAAGACCGATTCCAGTATCGAGGACATATTTACCTAAATCGGTAGAACTATTGAAAGAAAAGATAAAGATGAAAATATTGGAACCTTCATTTGCGCCGTATTCTAGTCGATGGTTTACGGTACCTAAGAAGAATAGGTCACTATGATTTATTCAAGATATGCAACCGGTGAATGCAGTAACTGTCAAGAATGCAGGAATTGGACCTATTGTGGATGAATTTGCTGAGGCGTTTGCTAGAAGGGCGATCTATTCAATGGGTGATTTGTATTCAGGTTATGATCAATTTCAACTTGCTAAAGGAAGTAGAGAAATGACAACGATGAGGACACCACTTGGATTGGTTAGAATGTACACTCTTCCTCAAGGCGCAACCAACTCAGTTGCGCATATGATGAATGGGATGAATAAGGTATTGAGAGATTTTATTCCGGAAAAGACTATGCCCTTTCTAGATGATGTTCCTATAAAAGGGTGCAGAGAAGGAGACAAGGATGAAACTTTAGATACGAGGGGGTGTCGCAGATATGTTGTTGATCATATACAAGATTGTGAAAAGATTTTAACTCGGCTTGGAGAAGTTCATCTTACATTATCGGGTATGAAGTCCGTATTTGGAGTGCAAGAGATTGTAATTGTTGGACATTTATGTGGATCTTACGGAAGAAAACCAGATCCGACTAAAGTTGATGCAATTGGAAGGATGAAAGAGGATTGTGATTCTTTAACAGAGGTTCGCAAATTTTTAGGTGCATGTGTATTTTATCACATCTGGATCCTTCATTATGCTCACATAGCGGATCCATCATATGAACTGTTATGCAAGGGCTACCAATTTAAATGTGAAGAAAGGCATAATCAAGCAATGTAAAGATTGAAGAAATTATTGATGTCACCTCCAATATTGAGGAAGGTTGATTATAAGTGCAATAGACCAGTGATTCTTACTGTGGACGCTAGTCCAATTGCCATTGGATGGACTGTGGGTCAAGATGATTCAAATGGGAGTAGATTTGCAGTTCGATTTGAAGCTAAAGTTTTAAGTATTCGCAAGTCAAAAGGGAACTTTGGGGAGTTGTTTCGGCTATGAAAGCTGAAAAGGACTATTTGATTGGGGCAGTAGTAGTAATTGAAACAGATTGCTTGCCATTGCTTGGAATGATTATTAACTGTTCAATGCCAGATATTGCAATGTTGAGAGGAATTGCTTATATTAAGTCACTAAATCCAGAATCTAAGCATATCGTTGGGAAGGACAATTTAGTAGCAGACATGCTATCTCGAGCAAGATACGAGAGGGAGGATGAAATGGTTGAAGACATTGATGATGTCGGATTGAAATTCTATTCAATATCAAATCTCAAAAGAGAAGAGAAGCTATTTCTTGAAGAATCTTATGAAGGAGAATTATTGAATATTGGTCATTATTTGAATACCTTGACTAAGCAGGGGAATTGGTCTACAGAAAAATTCAAACAAATAAGAAAAAAAGCATATGGATTTTTACTTCGAGATGGATTCTTATGGAAGAGACCGAAGAAAGGAATTGGGATGCCACAACGAGTGATAGGCAAAAGGAAAGAAAAACTAAAATTATTAAAGGAGTTTCATGATAGTTTATGGGAAGGGCATAGAGGAATCTGGGCTACTTTTGCTAAACTCAAGGAATGATATTGGTGGAAAAATATGTATCGAGATGTGCTCTCATTTGTAGAGTCATGTGTAATCTGTCAATCGTATTTTAATATCCGACATCGAGATGGTCTTCATCCTACGTATCCTCTGGCTATTCATTTTAAATGGGTTGCTGATTTGGTTATTATGCCGGTTGGATTATGGCAGATGAGATATTTGGTTTTAGCTCGTGAAGATTTATCAAATCAAGTAGAAGGAAGAGCATTGAGGACAAAATCTACAGAGGGGATTTGTAGGTTTTTGCTTGAAGATGTCATTTGCCGTTACGGGTGCATAGGAAAAATCACTGCAGATCGTGGAGAATTAAATGCACAAGAAGCTCGTAAGTTCTTTGAAAGATGTGGAATTAAACTATCACTGACTACTGCTTATAATCCATAAGGGAATGCAAAAAGCGAACGTGGTCACCCACCGATTGTGAAAGCATTGGTTAAAGCTTGTAATGGGAAAGTTAAAGAGTGGCCACGGCTTTTGTCATTTGCATTATGGGCTGATCGAACAACACATAGCTCGGTGACAGGATATATGCCAGTAGAACTTATGACAGGTCAAAAACCAATTATGCCGATTGAAAAAAAGGTACTTACTTGGAATATGCTACCATGGGAAGATGGATTGACAAGAGAAGAACTTCTGGCTATTAGGATTCGACAATTGGAGCAAAGAACGGAAGATGTCCAGATAGCATTGGGAAGGTTAAAAAGAGCAAGGTTACAAAACAAGGCGCGATTCGATAAGCAACATCGATTGAGACCAAAAGCAATCGATGAAGGTGACTGGGTACTTGTTTATGACAATAGTCTGGATAATCAACATAGTACTTTGCGAAAATTTTCAAAACGTTGGTTTGGACCATATGTGGTAACAACAGTTCATGATAATGCGACTTACTCGTTACGGGAGTTAGATGGTACAAAATTGAAAATACCAATTGCAGGGAAGCGAGTAAAAATATTTAAACGAAGACATGCAAAGATGAATATGGAAGACCTTAATGAAGGTATAGAGATTCCGCAGCAAGAAGATGAAAGTGATTTGGATAATGAAGGTGACGAAGACGAACTAGACAAATACGTAGAGGATATATTCTGAATCAAACAGCAATTGGGTAAATTGGTGCATATCAGAGGATGCACAGGTTCAGAGGAGGTGGATGTCGTGTTGTAACACGAGTATACATTGAAAATAAAAAGAAAGGGGAATTTTATTAATATTCAGTTACCTTGAATATTGGGAGCATCGACCAACTCCAGTGCAAATACTGAGTGGTCAGGTTCAGTCACTCCGTTACAATCAGCTGGGGCATACTGAAATGCTCCATTTGATTCCAATAACGGGAGTCAATAGGAAGAGAAGGACCAATTCACATGACGGGTTTGAAGAGCCAATTGGATCCAATTTCGAGAATCCAATCCGGGTCCTCTTATCCAATATGAGACCTGAATTGGCCGGTCAACCCAATGTAGTCTAATTACGGGAAATCCAGGTCTTACTACGGGTCTTAGCCAATCTGACGCGAGGACAAATTTAACCCAATTACGAGAACATCCAGGTTACTACTGGACTCTTATCCTATATGAGACCTGAATTGGTCGGGCGACTCAATGTTGTCCCGATTACGGGGTTTCAATTCTGTTTCGGGCTGTCCTGTTCTCTATCCCATTTCAGGGAACGTTGTTTTCGGTAAATGGATTTCTTAAAGGTAAAAACGGAGGAGAAAGCTGTGACGGCGAGAGCCAATTTTGGATCCAAGCTTGACGGTGGGAGCCAATTCCGGATCTAAGACGGAAGATTGAAGAAATTCAGAGGATAAGGTTAGGGGAGATATAGTTTTGAATGGAGGGGGGGTTTTTTTTTTCGGCGGATCGGGGGGAGCTAGTTTTCAAGCTTTTGCAAGGTTACTAGTTCGGTTTTCATTGGAGATTTTTGAAGATCAAAGGGATTAGAGAGAGGAGCTTCATGCTTCGGGTCGAGGAAGGAAAGACAGAGAATTTGGATTTTTCTTCTTCGTAGAGTTTTAGGAAGGATGAGGCAATCGCTGCTGAAGTCAGTATTGTAATGGTGAATCGAGATTTTTAATGAAGTGGGTTTGAATACTCTTGACTGTTTTGTGAAATCGAGTTACGTCTGTGATTGAAGGATTAAAAGGGCGTCTATAGGATTGAGTATGCAGACTGAATGAAATTTATTGGGTTAATCTAACAAGACAGTTAGTGGATACAAGATCGTAAGTACAAAGCGGTATTGAAGATTAACAGTTTGGATTGTTTGGGGTTCTCTGTAACATCTAGAGACCTACCGACTTAGGCAAAAAGGACTTCGACAAGCAGTCGAAGAGCATCCGTATAGATTTAAGGTACATTGTTACAATCGTTTATATTCCAGCAGTCAAAACTGATAGACTGCTTGACTATCGACAAATCTCCATACTACCTTCTACAGCCAGACGCCCGACGCGTTCTCGAGCAGGAAAGCATGTAATACGACATCGGTAGGTCTCTAGACGTTACAGAGAACCTCGAACAACCCAAACTGCTAATGTTCGATACCGCTTTATACTCACGATCTTGTATCCACTGACTGTCTCGTTAGATTAACCCAATAAATTTTATTTACTCCGCATACTCAATCCTATAGACACCTTTTTAATTCTTCAATCACAGACGTAACTTCGATTTCACAAAATAGTCAAGAGTAATCACACTCATTTCATTAAAAATCCCGATTCACCATTACAACACTGACTTCAGCAACGATTGCCTCAGTCTATCCAAAACCCTGTGAAGAAAAAAAACTTAATTCTCTGTCTTTTTTCTCCTCCTGAAGCATGAAGCTCGCTCTCTGATCCTTCTTCCCTCAAAACCTCATTCTCTCCCTTTCATTTCTTAACCTATCCTCTCCTTTAACCCTATATCTCCCCTCTTTCAAACCCTAGCCTTTGAATTTCTTCAATCATGTGTCTTGGATCCAGAATTGGCTCCCATCGTTAGAGCTTTTTCCTCCGTTTTTACCTTTAAGAGATCCTTTTACCGAAAACAACGTTCCCTGAAACGGCACAGAGAACAGGATAGCCTGAAACAGAATCGAAATTCCATAATCGGGACGACATTAAGTCGCCCGACCAATTTAGGTTTCATATTGGCTAAGAAGCCCGTAGCAAGACCTGGATGTTCCCGCAATTGGACCGCATTGGATTGCCCAACCAATTCAGGTCTCATATTGGGTAAAAGGCCCGTAATATGACCTGGATTGGATGTCTTGAAATTGGATCTAATTGGTTCTTTGAACCAGGCTCACCCGTCTTTGAATTGGTCCATTCTCTTCCTGTTGATTCCCGTTATTGGAATCGAATGGAGCATTTCAGTATGCCCCGGCTGACTGTAACGGGTGAGTGAACCTGGCCTCTCAGTATTTGCACTAGAATTGGTCGTTGCTCCCAATATTCGAGGTAACTAAATATTAATAAAACTCCCCTTTCTTTATATTTTCACGGTATACTTGTGTTACAACACGACATCCACCCCCTCTGAACCTGTGCATCCTCCGGTATGCATCAATTTACCCAATTGCTGTTTGATTTAGAATATATTCTCTACGTCTTTGTCCAGTTTGTCTTTGTCACCTTCATTATCCAAATCACTTTCATCTTCTTGCTGCATACCTAACTTGCGTAATTCTCCTTCAATATCCTATAATCTTTTTCTTTCTTTTCTTTTAAAATCATTAACTTTCTTATACATAATATTTCTATTCTCCAATATACCAATAAAACTCGCATCAAAGGCACCTTCATCTCGCGAGAGTACCTCCTCTTTTGTACCTCCATAATCTCGCTTTACACTCGTACCTCCCCAAAATCCTTAAATCCTTCAACAATCTTTGGCAATGGTTTCTCCCTCAATCTATCTCGATTCCGTTCATGGTTAGGAGGTACTGTTAGAAATTGTACAGCTTTCCTCCCATCTTCGCTCCGTACCCTTGCATAAGCAGAACCATCGTCAAGTACTTTTGTTTTCATCCGTGTTGCCCTGATATAAGGTTGTCCTAAAATCAACGGATAAGACGTTGTATCTTGAACGAAGAAATGTTGCTCCGTCGCAACATCCCCAATCCGAATTTTGACATCTGGACAAGCTCCATATAATTCGCCCCGTGTGTTATTAGCTGCTCGTATTGCCCATCCATGTTCCATATCAATTGGCCATTTTTGCTTCTTATAAAGATCTTTAGACATGAGATTTATTTCAGAACCATGGTCCATCAAAGCAACTATTGGTTCTTCTATATCTCCTACCTTCATCAATACCTCAGTAGTTGCCCTTGCCCAATGCTTTCGAGTATAATGGCTCAAAGTTTCCATTTCCTTGTCACTAGAATCTTCGAAATGTACTTGCTGATTATACCCATTCTTTTCATTTGTTGGTTGCTTGTAACCAATATCAACCTCTTCTTCATCTCTACATATTCTTGCATCAATAGCATGACTCATTCCAATTTCGCCCATTAATTGCCTCTTTTGCTTAATGTTGTCAATGATAACATCATGAAACTCCTTCTTTGCAATTCCCAAGACTTCTTTCAATGTGAATTCCACCTTAGTGTTTAATATACGTTCTTCCAACACCCCTTTCAAATTTGTTGCCGCTTCAATGTCAGAAAGTAGCTTATAAGCAATTGATTTGCCCTTATCTTTTGTCTCCATTGTTTTTTCTTCCAATGATGCTGAGGTATCCTTTACAAGCAATTCTTGTGAAGCTGCCTCCCGAGCCTTGTCTCCTCAAGTTTGCCTCTTAGAAGAATTTCCTTCTCTCGTATCATCAAAATTTTCTCGTCTCTTTTCTTCCATCAAAGCTTTATGTTGGCTCTTAGCAATATATGCATGAACTGAAAGAGACTCAACAAGATCCTTCCAACCTGTTGCACCTTGTATTGTAGCTACAGTCCTCAATAACGCTTCTCGAGGTAATTTCCCTTCTTGCATTGTAGAAATGGCAGAAGCCCAAAACTCACTAGTTTTCGTACTTCCACCAAGGTCAATATCTACTCTAGCACCATAACTTACACTTTCTCGTGCTGTTGTTTCATGCTCTTTTAAGTAATCTTGAACCAATGCTCTCATTCCTTCCTTGCCAAAATTGGTTTGAAAAAGATCCTCCCTATCTCTTAATGCTATCTTCCCATCTTTCCAGCAAATAATTCCTTGCCGTATCATATTATTAAGTTCATTGCAATCTTTTCTAGTGTGTGAAGCATCATCACACCAAATGCATCTTTGTACGTATCCTTGTTTTGAAACTTTCTTCGAATTATTTGTAGAAGTATTTGTCACGGACACAAAATACAGACTTGAAATCTAACAAGAAGTTCTAGAAGAAGTGGCAGAACTAAATTAAACAGATGAGTATAAGAACAACACCAGAAAGGTGAGCTAGAACTCCAAGAGATGTGTTGTCGAGACTGAAGAACCCTTCAGCCTCGACTCCTATATATACTACTGAATAGGAAGCTTCTCGAGCTACTTCTGCTAACTAGGACGCTTCTCCAACAACTTCTACTAACTAGGACGCTTCTCCAACAACTTCTACTAATTAGGAAACTTCTCGAGCAACTTCTTAGAATCTATCAGAATATTCTAGAACCTTTTAAGAATATTCTAGAACCTTCTAAGAGAATCTTTAGGGAATATTCTAAGGATCTTTTAGAACCTTCTAAAGGAATCTTTAGAGAATATTCTAGAAGAATATTCAAAGAATCTTCCAATGTATGTCCATGACATCACCTCCTCTTCTAACTTCGAGGTCTCCGAGAAGCAATGTTGTTATCAGTCAATACCAACGCAAGAAAATGAAAATCTGTCGCATCACATCCGCTATGAATTCCAATTGTTGTTCGCGAGGCAAATGATTCATCGGCCCTTGGAGCCAACGGTAGTGACCAACACCTTCAACCTCTGACCAAGCGTGGACTTTTGTGTCTTCATTGTGAAATTGTCCTCCAAACACACCTTCTGGCTGACCGTCGTAGGCAGGCTCGACCTCAAATATAATTACTAGCGATCTGTTGCTTGGTATCCTTCGACGTCGTCGTGGTACAGGCGGTTCTTCATCTCGCGGTCGTCTTCGTGAGCTAGTCGCTTGAGATGACATAACAAGTGTAGTATCTTGACTATCCATGTCCAAAGGCTAAAATGATGAGAGCAAACTATAGTTGCTAACAAAGTTCTACACTATCGAACTATGGATTTTGGAGGTGCCCTCCCTCCTTTTTATGCTACTTGATGAGCAAGCTTCAGCAAGAAGCTATCGTTGAATCGGCTTAGGTTTATGAGGATATCGTTGATGAAATTTTTGTACCTTTTTTGGTGCATTGGCAAGATTTTCGGCACGCTCCCACGTTCGTTCATTGATGTCGTATCCACTCCAATGCACTAAATACTCCAATTTTCTCCTATTACGCCGTGAATCTAGTACCTTTTCCACCTCGTATTCCTCATGGTTTTCAATTTCGATACTTAGTGGCGGACTTTGTACTCTTTGGGAAAAAGCTGACTCTCGATAAGGTTCCAACAAAGACACGTGAAAGACTGGATGTACCTTCATAGTAGCTGGTAACTCCAGACGATATGCCACCGGATTGATCTGCTTCCCGATAACAAATGGCCCTAATCTCCGATAGTCCAATTTGTCACATGGCTGCTTGGTCTTGATATTTCGTCGAAGAAGCCATACTTTACTTCCAACTTTAAAAGTAGGCGCCTCATTTCGATATTTATCTGCAGATGGCTTGTAACTCTCTTGGGCAGATTGCAATTGAAGCTTCAACGTCGCTTGAAGCTCCGATAGTTGCTTCACAAATCCTTCAGCTGCTGGGTTGTTATTTGCTGAAGAACTCAATAAATCGAGCTTGGGGTGGTATCCGTAGTTGGAGAAGAATGGTGTTTGTTGAGTTGACGCATGAAGAGTGTTGTTGTATGCGAACTCAGCAAGCGGTAGATATGCAGTCCAATCATCTTGTTGATAGTTGATGCTGCATCGTAAATATTGCTCCAAAACTTGATTCACCCGCTCCGTTTGACCGTCAGTTTGAGGATGAAAAGCCGAAGAGAGCTTAATATCCACCTTCAATATCTCAAAGAGGGACCTCCAAAACTTGGATACAAACTGAGTACCTCGATCCGACACGATATCATCTGGTAGGCCATGATAACGATATATGTTATCAAGAAAGAGTCTTGCGGTGTCTTCACTTGACAATGTTTTCTTGCAAGGCACGAAATGCGCCATCTTTGTAAATCGATCCACCACAACAAAGATGCTGTCAAATGAATTCGATGGCGGTAGGTCCGTAATGAAGTCCATAGAAACTGAAGACCATGGTCGGTGCAGAATAGGCAATGGCTGGAGAAGTCCATACGGACGATGTCGAGGGATCTTGGATCTTGAACAAACATCACAAGAAAGGACAAATTCCTTCACATCCTTCCACATTTGGGGCCACCAAAAATCTCGTGAAATGAGCTCCAAAGTCTTGTTGAATCCAAAATGTCCCGCAGCTGGAAAGTCGTGGCGAGATTGAAGTACTCGGAGTCGAGTTGGTCCTTTCGGGATATACAACCGCTCCTCAAAATACAGAAGATCTCCCTTCACCTTAAACTTGTCATTATCGACACGTTGTTTGATGTCAAGAGCTATAGAATCCTCAATGGTCGCAGTACGTACCTCGCTGAGGAAGCCGTCATCGATAGTTGCAACAGTAGCAAAAATCTTGAATTTTTCTGGTTTCAACAATGTTGTACATTGTTGATCAAACGTTGCTTCTCCAGCCTTTTGCGCAAGATACGATCTCCTCGATAATGCGTCAGATAATCCTTGCTGTTTTCCAGGGCGGTAGGTGATAATAAAGTCAAATCGTGATAGAGACATATTCCATCGAGCTTGACGACGATTCAAAATTCGAGCTGTCATGAAGTACTCCAAATTCTTGTGGTCCGTATAAACAGTCACTGGATGTGCAGCTCCTTCGAGGAAGTGACGCCACTCTTGGAAGGCATCCACTATAGCAAGCAGCTCTTTGTCGTGGATCTCGTAGTTGATCTCAGCAGCAGAGAACTTTCGTGAATAGAACGCAACTGGGTGAAGCTTCTTGTCTATGCCCATCTGTGAAAGCACAGCTCCCAAAGCAAAATCTGAAGCATCGGTTTCTAAATAGAAAGCCTTTGCAAAGTCAGGGTGTACCAAGATTGGAGCCGTAGTGAATGCCGTCTTGAGATCTTGAAATGCTTTTGCTGCTTGTGATCCCCATTCGAGCTTGTCTTTGCTTGTTAGATGCGTGAGTGGTGCAGCAACTTGAGAATAATTCTTGATGAAGATCCGGTAGAAGTTAGCAAATCCAAGAAAACACTGAACATCTCTAACCGTCTTCGGAACTTCCCAAGATATAATTGCTTCTACCTTTTTTGGATCCATCTTCAAGCCCTCTGTAGTCGCAATGAAGCCCAAAAATTCCATCTCATTCTGGTGAAATTGACACTTCTCCAACTTGGCGTAGAGTCCTCGTTCGCGTAGTTTTTCAAGAACCAAACAAACGTGCTTCTCATGTTCTTCTTCATTCTTGGAAAATATCAAAATATCATCCAGATAGATAACAACAAAGTCATCGAGGTACTCCCGAAAGATGTCGTTCATCGTATGCTGAAAGACCGCTGGAGCATTGGTAAGACCAAAAGGCATGACATTGTACTCAAAATGGCCATACCTTGTACGAAAGGCTGTCTTCCATTCATCTCCTTCTTTGATTCGCACAAGGTTGTAGGCTCCTCTTAAATCAATCTTTGTAAAAATCCTTGCACGTCCAAGTTGATCTAAGAGGCCGGAGATCAAAGGTAAGGGATAGCGATTTTTCTTGGTCACCTTGTTGAGTCCTCGGTAGTCCACGCACATCCGCAGTGAACCATCCTTTTTCTTCACGAATAGGATTGGTGCTCCAGCTGGCGACTTTGAATGTCGAATAAAATTCTTGGCTAGATTCTCATCGATGTACTTCCGCAATTCTGCCAACTCCGTCTGCGATAGGTTGTATATTGGACCAAAAGGTGGTTGCGCTCCTTCCTCTAAGTCTATGGCGCAATCATATGGTCGATGTTCCGGCAGTATATCGGCGTTCTTCTTCTGAAACACGTCTTCAAAATCCCTATATTGCTCTGGTATATTCGATGTTGAGATATTCTTGCCGCTAGTTGGAGCTGCATAAATGACAAATGGTGCGCCTTCCTTGGACGATCTTAAGAACGCTCTCGCTCCAATAAACATGGATTTCTTCATGTAGGTTCTACCAACAGGTTTATTATTATTTTTTTCAGGAAATGTTATCCTTCGTAGCCTCCAATCAATGGACAGATTATGATCTTCTAACCAAGAAAGACCAAGGATAACAGGGCTTGATGGGGTTCTAATAATATTAAAAATAACGTGACTACTATGGTCCTTAAACACCACTTCTATAGGTTCTGATTCGTGGGTAACGTTGCCTGACAATAAGGGTCGTCCATCTATCACCTCTACGTGAACATGTTTGGACTTCTGTACTAAACGGATCTTGTTGCGTTTAGCAAACTCTTCATTTAAAAAACAAGTAGATGCCCCCGAATCCAATAAAGCTAAAGTTTTTTGTTTTTGAGGGCCTAAAAACAAAGAAATTGTAAAACAACGGGCAGGTTGGACAGAGAAGGAGGAACCTGATTGTTGTCGTGATATTAGATTGTCCAGCCGCACGGTTCCTACTGTGGCTGGGCGTCATCGTTTTCCGAAATCATCGCACTTCTAGTCTTGACAGGGTGCCAATTTTGCTTCTTTGGGCAATTTCCAACCTTGTGACCTTCTTCTCGACAGTACAAACATAACCCTTCTTCCATACGCCGTTTCTTCTCTGTTGGAGTAAGAGATCGGACATGCGCCGTGTCGATTTGCATGTCTGTTGTCTCTGAATGTGAGTTTAAGCTATTTGCAGACATAGTCACGTCGTAATGAGTCATTTGGTGTCTTGGACATTGGTCTTGGCGACGCTGGAATAGGCGGTTGTCACACTTTACAGCTTGGCTAATAGCTTCGTTGAGCGTTTGAGGATCAATAAGAGATAACAGCAAGTCCTTCACATCATCCTTCAAGCCCCAATAAAACTGACTCACCAACGCCTCTTCACCCTAATTAATGTCACTTGCCAATTGTCTGAAATTTGAGGCATAGACTGATGCAGAGCGTGTTCCTTGTCGTAGCGATCTGATCTTTGTTGTAGCCCATCGAACTTTATCCTGCTCGCCAAATGCTTCTGCAAACGCCTCCAAGAACGTTTCAAAGTTGCTCAGGATTGGCGATCGCTTCTCAAACAAGGGAGTAAACCAAGACAGAGCTTGTGCTGTAAGCAAGGTTCCAACAAGCCCAACACGCGCTTCCTCCGTCGGATAACGTTCGGGCTGTAAAATTGTTATCAACCTGATTTGGTTGACAAAACCTCGAAACTTGGAACGAGTTCCATCAAACTTATCCGGAAGACTAACTCGAGGCTCCTTTCGTTGTAGGACTACTCGTTCTTGTTGAAATGGAGGTAGAACTGCTTCTTCTGGCGCAGAAGTTTGAGGCTGATATGCTTTAGATGGCGCTATCCCAGATGCTCCATTGTTATAGAGTCCTACCATGACTCCTTCGATCTCTGTTGTCCTATGTGACAACGAGGCAAGAGCATTTATGATGGCGTCTAGTTTGGATTCCAAACTTTCAGCCATTTTAACGTCTTAACCTTCGGCTAACCTTCAGAAAGAAGAAAAAAGAATTTTGACAAGAGGACAATATTGGTTCAGAGGAGAGTACTCCGCAACCTCTAAAACGCCTTAAGACTCCAAGATGAGGGATAATCCACTCTCTCCAAGAAGAATAAGGCTCCAATATTGAGAAAGAAGAGATATCAGTTTAGAGGAGGGTAATCCGCAACCTCTAAAACACTAGCACACCTTCAAGAAGAGGGGTAATCCACTCTCTAACAAGAAGGAACTAGCTCTGATACCAGTGAAAATGTAGTCTCGACAAACTGTCATGGACACAAAATACAGACTTGAAATCTAACAAGAAGTTCAAGAAGAAGTGGCAGAACTAGATTAAACAGATGAGTACAAGAACAACACCAGAAAGGTGAGCTAGAACTCCAAGAGATGTGTTGTCGAGACTGAAGAACCCTTCAGCCTCGACTCCTATATATACTACTGAATAGGAAGCTTCTCGAGCTACTTCCGCTAACTAGGACGCTTCTCCAACAACTTCTACTAATTAGGAAACTTCTCGAGCAACTTCCTAGAATCTATCAGAATATTCTAGAACCTTCTAAGAATATTCTAGAACCTTCTAACAGAATCTTTTAGGGAATATTCTAAGAATCTTCTAGAACCTTCTAAAGGAATCTTTAAAGAATCTTTAGAGAATATTCTAGAAGAATATTCGAAGAATCTTCCAATGTATGTCCATGACAATATTCTCTTCAAGTCTTGCCAATTTGATTTGAAGATCTCGCATTCTTCGTATAATTTTTTCCATTTCCATATCTGCTTTCTTTGATAAGGATGTCGAAGGTTGAACTGTAGGCATTGTTGGTGGTGTTGTACGTATTGGAGCTTTGGATACTTGTACTCTTTTCGAAATATTGCTCCTATCCTTCCTCCTTTCTCTTTTTGTAAGCAACCCCACAGCATCTTCAACGTTCTTTCACTTTGTTGTCAATCTTTCATCTTCTTCTTTGTCTTCAAGAAGGAGTTCTAATTTCCCTTGCAATTCTCTATCAGCAGCTTGAAGAAATAGATCAACTTTGTTCGGCTCTAATATCAATTTTTCGACCTTCGATAATTGAGAATACTACCTCTCAAATTCTCTTAGTAGATCTGTTGCTTGTAAATTCTTATTAGGCCGTTCAATCTATTCCAGAAACAACTTCTGAGTAACATGATCAGTATCTTCCAAGAAATATTCGTCTTTCAATGCATGTAAAAAAACCTCCCATGAATTTCCATAACAATCCGTAATCGATGTAATATGGTCTCTTATCTTCGGTATCATGGCAAGTCCAAATAATTCAACCATTTTCTTCTCAGAAACCCGATTTAATTCCATTTCACGAACATAACATCTTAAATACCTTGAAATATTCTTTCCATCAAATTAATCAATTTTATCGACGACAGCTTCCAATGCTTTGGTTGCCAAAGCTTCCTTTCGATCATTACTTTGCTGTTGCTGCATTGATAATGAGAAGGCTTGAAACATACTAGCAATAGACAGATCCATGTGCATACCTTGTCCTTTAGAAGAACCCCCACCAGAAACTCCTCCCAAAGATCCTTCAAAATTTTTATTTTTTCGTTTTCTATAAAAATAAAAATAAAATCAAACAAAATCCAATACCTTCTACCTCAAGATTTCACGTTGGATTCACCACTTTTGTCGTATTACATGCTTTTTTGCTCGAGAATGCGTCGGACGTCTAGCATTAGAAGGTAGTATGGAGATTCGCTAATATTCAAGCAAGTTATCAATTTTTGACTATTGGAATATAAACAACTACAAGAATATATCATAAATCTATACGGATGTCCTTCAATTGCTCGCCAAAATCGTTTTGCCCCAGTCCATAGGTTTCTAGACGTTACAGAGAACCCAGAACAACTCAAACTGCTAATCTTCGATACCGCTTTATACTCACGATCTTGTATCCACTGACTATCTCGTTAGATTAACCCAATAAATTTCATTCACTCCTCATACTGAATCCTATAGACACCCTTTTAATTCTTCAATCACATACCAAGAAATGGCAATCTTAGAAAAAAAAAAATAACCCATAATGATACCACAAAATGACCTTTAACTGGTGCTTCACTCCTATTTTCTTACTACCTGGTGATAATGACAACATGTTACCCATACTGTCCGTTTTTCACCTCCATTCCATGTCACATATTAGTAATTACTAACTATCTTTTTAGCCGCCTCTACACCCTAATGCACTTATAACATACTTAGGTCTATCTTGAGTCCATTTGAAGTCACCTCCCCCCAAAAAATAAAAATTCGTCTCGAGTTTTATGTATTAAATAACCGTAATCGATTCTCGTTAATGCGAGTAGTGAATCGATGGCCCATGAAAACTTCCAATTGAATAGATCCATTAGAAAAACCTTCAATCACCTGATACGATCCATGCCAACGAACTTAAAATTTGTCCAAAAAATGAATAAGTTGGCTATCATACAATAATACCAAATCATTGGGCATAAAATTCTTCAGATGTAATTTACTATCATAGTAACTCTTCCTCCATTTTTGAATTACTTCCATGTTGAAAAGAGCAGTAGTCCCTATTTTATCTAATGCCTCTAATTTTACCAACCGAGAGTGACTTGTTGTCACTGAGATGTTCATCCAAGGCAATCCATAAACTTTGGACCTCCAACTTGATAAGTAGAATTATTTCTTGGCTGTAAACTAGTTGAAACGGAGTAGTATTGGTAGTTACTTTATATGCGGTACAATACGCCCACAAAGTCGTAAAGAGTTTGGTCTTTCAATCGGTATCCGCCTCCAAAATTGTCTTAGTCAAGACCTTGGATAAAATTTTGTTGGTCTTTTTTCTTTGTTCATTTGTACGAGGATGATATAGAATAATTTTTTGATGCTTAATCTCATATGTGTTCATTAAGGCAGCTATGGAAGCATTTATGAAATGGGTGCCATAATCACTAACCAATTCTTTTAGATATCCAAATGGAGTTATAATATTCTCGTAAAAAAAAGAGGCCACTGTACTGGCATTATCATGGCGGATAGCAATAGCCTTTGCCTATTTGGTTACATAGTCCATGGCAACTAAAAAATACTGCTTTTGGCCAAGTTTTGATACTAGTATGATGGGATCGACAAAATCAATATCCTATTTTTTAAACGGTACATGTCTCAAAATTGGTACTAACGGTATGGGGTGAAGTGCATGTGGATCGACCCATTCATTGAATGGGATTACAATGACGAATAAATTGGTGTGCATCAGAAAACATAGTGGGCCACCAATATCCTACCATTAAAACCTTGCGAGCACTGTTGTCTCCCACAAAATGACCACCACAATTATCTAAATAGCAACCCTCTAGTATTGGCTGTACTTCACTTTGAAAGATATAGCATCTTAAAATGCCATCTTTGCCTTGTTTATACAAAGCATCACGAATCAGCGTGTACGGGGCACTCTTCAGAATGAGTTGCTTCTAAAGCTTCTTAGTGAAAGTCAACGAAAAAGTGTGGAAGGTCAAAAACTGAATGATTTCACTATACTTGAGAGAAATCACATCCGCCACAAATAATTTGACGTCAAGAAGAGCATCAGGGACAAGCTCGTTGCTAAGAATATTAGACAATCGAGATAAATGATCAATATTTACATGTTTTTTTCTAGGTCGTACAACAATCATAAAATTGAACTCTTGTAGAAGTAATACCCATCGAACAATGCACCCACTCAATTGAGGCTTATTAATTATGTATTTAAAAGCATTATGATCTACATAAAATACAAATGGATATCCAAGCAAATAGTGCCAAAACTTCTAAACCGAGTATATCATATCCAATGCTTCACGTTTAGTAGTAGTATAATTATGTTCAACAGCCACCAATTACCGACTGGCATAATAGATAGGATGATCTAGACCCTCGTCATCCTTCTGATTCAACACTGATCCAATAGCCACATTGGATGCATCAACATACACATGAAAATACTCCGTCCAACGAGGTGCCACAAATATTGGAGCAGAGACTAATTTTGACTTTTATGCCTCAAAGGCCATGGTACACTCTATGGTCCAGAGGGGACTAGACCCATCTGATGAAGATTTCTTCACTAAGTTTATTAAATTTTGACAAATAACTGCAAACATATGAATAAAGAGATAATAATAATTGACATGGCCGACGAACCCTCAAACAGCGGAGACTATCTCTAGTCTGGGCAAGTTCATTATATGTTGTACTTTATCAAGATCCATAGCAATACCACAACTGGAGACAATATGTTTGGATAGAACATCAAATTGATACTTCTTTGAGTTCAACAATATTCCAAACTTAATGCACCGAGCCAAACATTTGCCCATCTAAGATGTTCTTATTTTGTACTGAATGCACAAAAGTCATTTGAAAAGATCTCCATACACATCCAGAGATAGTCTTGGAAGACCTGAGTCATGACTTTTTGAAACATGGTTGAGGCGTTGCATTAACCAAAAGGCATCATGCGATAAGTAAATGTGCCCCAATCCATAATAAAGTGTAGAATAGATATTAATTCATTTTTGAAAGATATTGGTAAAATATATTAATAGTCCATATAATAGAAATTCAGGAGGATGGATGAGTGATTTAGTTATTAAAAGTAGTTAATTATAGAATTATGATTAGAATGTGGAGAATCAGGGGAAAGTATATAAGAGTTATAGAAATTAATTAAGATGCCATTGCTATGATAGTTGTGAGCCGGGGTAAGCTTGGTGCTACCTCTTTTCTTTTGTTTGTTATTTTCTTTGAATAAGAAGATAGAGAGTTTCTGAATATTGTGAAGTGAATTATGGAATGGAAATGTGATTGGTATTATTTGAGAAGAAGAAAGATTGAATGCTAAAATCTGATTGTAGTTCAGCAAAGAGAATGAGTCTATGTTTATGTGAAACACCGTAATGTGAATGGCAGTTCTGTATGAAGAATTCCAGTGATTGGAATGAGGATAATTATGTGCTGAAAGCTGTGAGGGCGTAGTATTACAGTTGAAAATTATGAGGGTAAATATATTGATAGAAATAGCAGTTATTGGTATGACTGAATTGGTATAAGGAAGAGACCAATAAGGTGAAGGAGGAGATTATAGTTTCCTTGTGTGTTCAGATATTGGAAATAGAGACGATACATTCAAGAGGTAATATATTGTGTGACCCTAATGTGAATGCTTAAGCAACTAGTCATTTCCCATGTTCGAATCCCCCTATACGGATTTATTCCCATTAGATTAATTTGGAATAAGTAAAACGAGCAATCACATAAAGGTTGACTTGAGTTAGTCTTTCAGTGCAATTTGAACTTGATTATACTCAAAATCCATCAAGGAAAGAATGGCATTCATGACCTACTACGATGTCTAATATACTATCTTGTAAAAGATAATGAAAAATTAACTTTCTAGGTGGCTGCATTAAGTTTCTGAAAATCCTAACAAATTCAGATTTTTTCATTTTTTTTTTTATACCATCACGATTGGAAGAACCCACTCACTATTTGGTACTAGGTAAATAAAACCAACCGCAAGAACCTTGTCCAATTCCTCCTTCATCATGAGAGAATATTTAAGATTAAAGAGATGTTGCTTCTGCAGTACCGATTTAGCATTCTCCTCTAAAATCATACAATGCTCACAAACTTCAGCAGGGATACCTTTTAGATCATCATAAGTCCAAGCAAAAGTGGATTTATGATGCAAAAAAAATTCTATCAAGCAGATAAACTCCTGTTCCTTAATACCTTCATAGACCTTAATTGTTCGAGTCTCTGTTGTGGTCACCAAGTTGATAGTTTGACATAGAGATGCAGCGGCGATGTCCTGTTTCAACTCCCATGCTGGTTTAAAATCAGTCAAGAAGTCCAACATGTACAAAGTACTAAATCTTGTATCCAGGGCACTCACATGGTGCACATCATACTTGATCATCTAATCAATACTAACTTTAGTAGATATTTTCGAATCCGATGGATATATCAAGTACTCCCTCGGACCGCCACAATGGTACATCATTCCTGGGTGTTAGACTGATTCCACAAGCACTTCCATAATCGGTGTTGCTGCATCATCATCGGAGCTAAGCTCATTGTCCAACAATAATTCAGATGCTAGCAATTGAGACTCCCCGTTGTCGTACTGTAAATGCTTATAGTATGTAAAAATTAGTTAAAACATATTATATGTTGATAAATCTAGATTTATGTTAGAGTGGCTAGTAGATTAAATTAAAAAGAGTTGATATAAGAAACTTTACTTTGTTTCTTTACTTCTTTTTATTTTGACATTAAAATATATATATATATATATATATATATATATATATATATATATATATATATATCGGGCCTAAATATTTAGTATGAAGCCTAAGGAGAAGGTAGAAACCTAAGGATGAAAATCTAAACTAGTAGGAGGCTAATTGGAAGGGATGAAAGCAAGGCATGGTTGGATGAAGGCAAGGAATGGGAAACTTCATCTCTATTGGTCGAATACCATGCCCAATGGGCTTCAAGGAGGTTGCTTGCGACCTTAAGAAGGGTTTTGGCGACTTCAAAGAGATCATTCGGAGATTACAAGATAGGGTTGTAAAGTTTAGGATTTGGGGTACAATTTGTGTACAAAAATTAGAGGATTTGGAGTTAGGGTGAAGAAGTTATAGCCGTTTGAAATTAAGGTGTTTATTTAAGACATACTATTACTCTTTTGAGGGTACGAAGAGTTTTACAGCAGCTTTTGAAGATCGGAAGGTGCGACTAGAACAGCGATTTCAAAGCCTACATCTTTCATAAAAGAATTATTGCTTTTAAAGTTCATATGAAGAAATTGTAAGGAGTTGAACGCAATGCTTCCAAATCAAAAGAAGTAAGTGGATTTATTTATAGTAATGGTTGGAGCCATAACTTGAGTTTTTGGACAAATATTTGGCTCAAACTTTTTGGAGAATATAAATTTTTGTGTTAAGAAGCTATACATACAAATTTCGTGGCATTTGAGCTTATATTTTGTGAAATATGAAGAAAATTGCACGTGGATGTATAAAGATAAGGGTTTGAAGTGACTATTAGGGTTTTCAAGATATCTCAAGATCTGCAATGAATTTGCGATTAAAAATTGTTGTAGAAGTTAATAAGAATACATCAGTACTTCATGTAAAATTTGAGTTTGTTTGGACGGTCGGATTAGGAGATATGAGGTGTTGAAGTTTGGAAAAATCTCCATATAAGAATAAACAAGGGTTTAGAAGATTTTCTCATATTTTGGAAGTTGTGGATTACTTGAGGATTGTGTATTTGGTGTAATTACTCAAAAAGAAAAAAATTATATATAAAATTAGGGCTTTCCTTATTTTCAAGCTTGATTGATTAATTAGTGACAACCAGAAGCCCAGTGTTTTCTTGAAGCAAACTCTCTCTACCCCGACACCGTGATAGTGTACTAGGTACATTTGTAACACCATTTTATCTATATCCTTGCCAATTGTTAAAGTACCCTGATTCCAATAGTTCTTGGCTTTTGCTTGATAAAGCCAGGGTTGTCCCAATAAAATTAGATATGATAAAGTCAAACGTTGTAACCAAAAGATGATGTAATTGATTTCATATGCAATACCGATAATTATAGTTTGAACACTCCATAAAATATCCATTGATTTAACCCGGCTATGATCTGCCATCCTTAACACCAATGTTGTGGGTACTAAGTGTTCCAAATCTAAAACATCTATTGTATCAGTATTTATTAAATTAACGCTAGAACCACCATCCACCTAAATACCCGAGATCATAACATCGTCAATCAAAACATCAATGGTTGATGCACTCGGACCAAGGTTCAAACTGACTTCACAAACTTTCTTATTGCATTGCATATGCCGTATTAACAATGAATTTAATGTAGAACGGTACTCTAATGCGATCGCTAGAAATTACTTCAAAGAAATAGAAGGCCAAATGGCATCCAGATCCTTCAAAATGTCATACGGTTCCATATTTAAGGTAATTCCCAATGCCTTCTTTCTTTTCATTGGATTGAGTTTAACTTTGAGAGGTAAGATATTCTTCCATGCTAGACTTGGAATTGGAACAATAGCCTCAGCTTCCTTAGAATTTGTGCCCCTAAGAAGATCTTTCAATGTTCAGCTTGGATACATACTACCCGATTTATTGGAGAATCTTAAGGACCTTGATTTATCTTCATAATTTTTCCTTGATTTTGGATATGCTGATCCCGATTATTCAAATTGAATGGAGCATTACATTGCTGATAAGTATGCCCCTACTACTTGTAATTCCCACATACTAGTGCATAATCATCACTGGCTTTAGGATTGAAATATTTACTAGCATAATAATCAATCTGTTTGCAACGAAAATAATCAAGTAGTCTTCTTGCACCTCCATCAGGCATATTGGGTGTCTCCACTGGTATATATCTACTAGGCTTGTTCCATGTAGGGTTAAAAAATGATCCTCATTGTTTCATTAGTATGGAAGATATTTGGTTTGATGACATCGATGGAGCATATTGCTAATATCTCTTCTGCTTTTTACTCTAGTTCTGGAGATTTGATATAGACCCTTGATTAAAATTGGAACTTTGAAAGTTATTGAATGCTTGATTTTATTGATTAGATCGATTTCCATTCCATCCATATATATTTCCTATTTGAACTTGATTGACATCCCATTGAGTCGGTGGGATCATGGTCTAATTACTGAATTGTTGTTGCCTTTGCCAATTCCAATAATTAATTGTTAAGTATTTTCCTTCACAAAATATACATAGATCCATCATTTGTGAAGGTGAAGGGCATTTTGTTACCAAATGACCATGGCCTTTATAATTACTACATCATACATTGGTCGTAGTATTGGTAGGCTTCTACCTCTTTTCCTTATCTTTGGCTATATTAACGGCCATTTCTTCCATTTTCTTTGTCAAGTTCAATAACAAGGCTTCATTGGAATCTTTTAGGATTGATATTATTGGTAACTCTGTCGCTTGTTGTTGATATGAAAAATATGGAACATACATTGTTGCCTCTTTTATAAACATTTTTAATTCGGATGGCTGCAATCCGTTGATTAATATGGATAATACAAAAGCTTCTGGCATTTGGTGATTTAGCCACTTACGGAGTATATCTGCCACATGACCATAGTATGATTCCTTTGCCTCTCTTGGATCCATTTTACTACTCATTAATCTTTCTCAAAGTCGATCCTCAAAACTAATTGAGCAAAAATGGATTAAAAATACATTCTTTAATGCTTTCCAATTAAAAAATTGACCCATTGGTTGAGAGTTGTACCATTCAAACGCTGTGTCCTTCAAGGTTGCTAGCAATCATCGTAACCAAATATCTTTATTTCTTCCATTATTGGCTACACATGCTATCAAAAACTCAAAAAAAATATTGATCAAAATCCGCATCCGAAAAATCCCTAAAAGTAGATAATAGAGCCACGCTTGTTGTGGGATTGCTTATGTCACCTATTTATACTGCTATTGGAATTATTAGACCACCTGTTACCATTGAAGAAAATAATGTATCTCTTAATCTTTTGTTAAAATAACTAGCGCCTTCTCCAATTAATTACTCTGAATTTTTGAGTTTCCTAAATTTGCTATTATTGTCCCTTAGTAAGTTATTTGGTTGAATTGAAGGTAAAAACAATGGATTTTTAAATACACTAAATTGGTCCTTATTGACTAGTAATTTATGCCTTTCTATGGAACCAGTTTTGATGGAATTGAAAGCTCCTGTTATTGAAAATGTATCCAATGGAGTACCCAATTTTTCTGTGATTCTTCCACTTATAGTTAATGACCTCAAGGGAAACACTAGTCTATTGACTAAATTTTCCACGAGTGCTCTTCGCAATTTTTCTAACAGTATATACTTTTGAAATATTTGATGTCGATCAGCTTCTAGATATACTTGGATATGCCAATAGGCATGCAACCATGGTTTAACCCAACTTTATCAATGATTCTTTTTTAACTTCCGTTCTTGCTCATTATGCAATAAATTTCTTGTTTGCGATCTCTCTATTCTTTCTTTTGACTGCCATATTCTCTTTATTGTTAAGTTTTCATTCTTAATAATCATACTCTTTCATTATATTCTTCTGAATTTGCTTCGTATCTTCCATCTAACTAAATCGGCAGTTAATTTCTAACACTCAATGCTATTGTCTATCTCTAGTAGCGGTGCCAAAATATGATTATTATTTTACTTATCCTTCAATTCTTTTCAGAATAAACCTATATAAGAGAATTTGAACATAGGAAAAGACTAAGTGCATGACTTTTACTTGTTAGGGTCACACAATTAATTGTATTCCGAACCACTAAAACACCAAGAAATATTACAATACTTTCTCCTAGTAATAATACTCCTTCATCAACTTATAACAATAGTGTACTCTCAAAAGACCGCTCAAAATATATAATTTCTATCCAACACCAGAAATAACAGACTTCACTCCAACCAATCTGAATTCACATAATTTCTTTAATTACCAACTTCCTTTGATGAAATACACATAGCTCTCAATAAACAACAATCATAATCTTCCAATAACTCCTCACATAATTCAATCATTTAGTGCTCCAATTACATAATCAATAACTCATAAATCAATCTTTAATTTATTCTACACACTCACTTCTCAATATTCAAAAACTATCCATTACTATTCAACAACAAAGAAAAACAAAGAGGTAGCACCAAGCTTAACCTCGGCTCATGACTATCACAATCTGGCACTCCAATAAACTTCTACAACTCCTATATAATTATTCTTGATTTCTAGATTCTAATCGTAATCTTGTAATTAACCGCTTTTAATAACTAAGTTAACCATCTGTCCTCCTGAACTGACTATTCTATGGACTATTAGTCTATTTTATCAATATCTTATAGAAACGAACTAATACCTATTCTATACAAGTACTTGTCAATGTATTCTTTTAGTGCACCTAGTTTATTTTAAAATAAATTATAAATTGATTTGAATGGTGGTTGAATTCCTTCTTATAGATCAATTGAACAATCATAGAATCAATGCTTTGGAAGAATATCTACAATTATTTTTCAAAAATATCTTCAAAGTCTTGATATAAGCTAGGAATATCACTTGACATCTTTCTATCGTCAAAAATGGATGTGGCATATATAACAGAAGATGATCCTTCTTTTGCCACATGTATAAAAGCTCTTGTGTCTACCAATAAGAGTTGGAATGTATTAGGTTTATCTATTTTTATTTCAATTTTCAGATTTTGAATTAAACTACAAGAAAAATTAAGGTTACAAGAAATCCAATCTATTTGAAGGTTGTATTTTTTAACTACTATAATTCTAAAGTAATATTATAAGATTTTAAGATTTCATTAGATTGAAAAGAAATCTTATCACCTTAAATATTACAACACTATTGTGATCTTTAATTACTATATCTAAAATAATAATCTCATAAATAACATCTCCAAAAGAGAACAAACAACCATCTATGCCTTCTATATGTATAGGTTTAGTTTTCTTGATTAAAGATATTTCTTGTTTCTTACAAAAGTTTTTATTTATAAAATAGGCTAAGGCTTTTGAATCTAATAGTATAAAGACTTTGTGATTTTTAGGTCCTAAATGCACATCTATTATAAAATAAGGTACAAGATCTAAGGAGAGAATAAGTCCTTTACAAGGTATTGCATATAATTCTAGCCACATTTCCTATTGTAGTTGAAAAAAATTATTTTTGATACATTTTCCTTTGTCAAGGATATGAATCTCAAAAAAAGAAAGTCCTAAATACACTCTTGTGTCATTAAAGAGAACTAAAAAGTCACTCAAAAGGTGATGTAATATTAAATTAAAATGGCTATTGCTAAAAATAAAAAAATTAGAAAGACTTGAAATAAGACTTAGGACTAAAAAGATATTGACAAGACTGAAGAAGGCTTCATTCTTGCCTCTATATATATTCTTAACCAAGAGCTATATGGCAATATCCTATAAGACCTCCAAAACATGTTGACTTTGTAAAACACATATCTTAAATTACAAGATAAGTTTTCTATAAAAGCGCCATAATATTAGCTTCTTTTACAAGCTATCAATAAGCGGTTAACTTAATGACCAAGTTTCTAACCTATCTATCAACTACAAACATATATAAAATCAAGCAACATCTATGAAGCTTTTAGGAATCTTTTCTAAAAGGTCTTATGAAATTAATCTATTTTTATCTACTTTTATCTATTTCTACCTAATTATTTAATTATTTACTAGAATATTTTTTTATGTCTATGATATTATCCTACTTTCTAGAGGCAAGTTCCATGAGGAGTTATCTTCATATATTGAGAAAGTCCAAGATGCGGCAAATTATATTTGTCACATATTCCGATCTTTGCTCTTCTTGAAGATGATTGATAGGCACTCTCATCTATCAATAGTATTCTATACTAGGATAAGAAGACCACCCGTTATTTAATCATTGTTGAAGCCTTTGTAACTTCCTTCAAATAAAACATTTAGAACACTGTCAAAAATTGTTCTAACTTCTAATAAATTCACCAAACATCACAAGTCTCTTCCAAGGTCATGATATCAAACACATTATATCTTGCCATCTATTCATAGAACAATATGTCATGCTTGAAGATCTTCATCTCGATTTCATCGTCTTGAAGGTTGTAACAATCATAATGTCTCATTTGGTAAGTTTGTAAATAAAAGCTCTTGAATTGAATCAGTTGGTTGTTGATTCTCCATCTTTTTAGCATCACAAATAAATAGAAGCTACAAAAAAAGATAGAAGATAGCATATTATCTTTCTTTGATCTTGTTTCTTTTACAACAAAGATTTGTTATTCTTCATTTTGATTTTGATGGATGTTGTTAATAAAAGGCTTCAACTCTCTTTGCTACATTTGCAAGATTCTTTGATAGCTTCCATATACGTTCATATCAAGGACATGAACTAAAAGATGATGTATAAATCAATGAAATCCATATCAAAGAAAGAATAACAAAATAGAAATAAGGAATTACGTACATTAAAGAAAAATTCAAATGGCTTATTGCCAAAAGACAAGAAAATTTGAGACTCTTGAAACTAGATTAGAAGCAAGAAAAGAAATGACAAGAGTGAAGATGGCTTCATTCTTGTCTCTATATATACTATCTAACTAGGGGCTATGTGGTGATATTCTATAGGACCTCCAATATGTGTTGACTTTGTAAGATACATGCCTTGACTTACAAGGCAAGTTTTTTTATATATGGATGACATAGTTAGCTTGGTCTTCAAGCTAACATGTGTGGCACATAGCCAACTTGTTGACTACATTTTTAATCCAAAAAGTCAATTAAAGACACCTATAAAATCAAAGCAATGTCTATAAAGCTTCTAAGAAGCTTCTATAGAAGATATTATAGAATACACTTGCTTTTACCTACTTCTATTTACTTCTACCTATTTATATAGGTAATTATTGGCTTACATATATATGTCCATGATATTATCCTCTCTTCTAGAGACAAGTTCCATGAGGAGCGGTCATCATATGTTGAAGAAATCTATAATAAGACAAATTATATTTGTCACATATTCAAATCTTTGTTCTCTTCAAAGATGGTTGATAGGGCCTCTCAACCATCGATAGTGTCTCATACAAGGATGGAAAGACTACCTTGTTATCTGATTATTGTTGAGGCCTTCATAACATCCTTCAAATAAAATATTTGGAACATTGTCAAAAATTGTTCCTATCTCTAATAAAATTACCAAATATTGAGAGTCTCTGCTAATGTCGTGATACCAAATGCGTTGTATCTTGCCATCTATTTGAGGACAAATATGTCATTCTTGAGGATCTATATCTCAATTGCATCATCTTGAAGATTATGACAATCGCAATGTCTTGTCTAGTAGGTCAGTAAATGAAGGCTTTTGAGTCAAATCCATTGGTTGTTGATTCTCCATCTCCTTAGCATCACAACTACAAAGAAGCTATAAACAAGGATTGAAAGTAGAATGTTATCTTGCCCAAATCTTGTTTCTTTTAAAAAGAAGGTTTTTATCTTGATTTTGATGGATGTTGTTGATAAAAAGCCTCCACCGCCTTTGCTGCATTTATAAGTTTTTTTTATAAGCTTCCATGTGCATTCAGTAATATCATATCCACGCCAATGAATAAGATATTTTAATTTATTTTGATGTTGTCTTGAATCTAGTACTTCTTCTACTTCAAATTCTTTATTATTCTCCACTTTTATATGAAGAAGTGGAGCTTATCTTCTTCTTAGAATGTCCACTATCTTGTATGATTTAAGAAGAGACACGTGGAATACAGGATGGATTTTCATTGACTTCAATAGGTGTAAACAATATGTGATTAGATTGATTTGTGCAGAAATAGGAAATAGTCCAAGTCTACAATAGTTCAACTTGTCACAAAGATGAGTGGTCTTCATATTACAATAAAGTAACCATATCTTGTCACCTACATAGAATGGTGGTTACTCCTTTTGATAGACATCTATATTGATCTTTTATTGTTCTTAAACTTCTTTTAACTATGCCTTTATTGTTGCATGTAGCTCTGATAAATGATTTGTCAAATCTTCTATGATAGGATTATTAGCTTTTAAAAAGTCAAAAGTATCAAGTCGTGGATGATAACCATAATTAATAAAAAAAAGTGTTTCTTTTATAGAAGAATATACTATGTTATTATAAGCAATCCTACCAACAGCAAAAGAATTGTCTAATCATCTTGTTGGTAGTTGATGGTACATCTTAAATAATTTTCTAAAACTTGATTAACACGCTTTATTTATCTATCAATTTGAGGATGGAATGTCGAAGATAGTTTTATATTCACTTTTAAAATCTTGAAAAGAGTCTACTAAAATCTTGATACAAATTGAGTTTTCCTATTTGATATAATATCCTTGAATAATCCATAATAATTATACATGTTATCAAAAAAGAGCTTAATTATTTCTTCACGTGTGATAGATTTTGTACATAGTACAAAATATGCCATCTTGATAAAACAATCTATTATCACAAATATAGAATTATATGAACTTGAGATTGAAAGATCCATAATGAAATCCATAGAAACATAAGACTATGGTTGTTCTAGAATAGGTACTGATTAATAAAGTCCATAAGGTTGATAACAAGGAATTTTTGATCTTAAACAAACGTTGCATGATTGAACAAAGTCTTTCACATTCTTCCACATTTGTGGCCACCAATAATCTCTAAATATAAGCTCTAAAGTCTTGTTATATCCAAAATGTCATGCTGTTGGAAAGTTGTGATGTGCATGAAGAACACGTAATCATGCTTCTCCTTTTGGAACATATAATCAACCTTTGAAATAGAGTAGGTTGTTTTTAAACTCAAATCTGGAAGTATCTTGAGACTTAGAAGTATCTTTGGACTTCAAAGAAGAATTCTTGATATTGTAAATAAGAAGATCACAAGACATACTTGATTGGATTTGTTTCACAAGAATCAAATCAATAATCAATGTTGATTTTATTACTCAAAGATGAAAATGCTCTGGCTTCAAGAGAATTATGCTTTACTGATCAAAAGATATGTCTCTTTTTTTTGGTACAAGATAAGAATGTTTAGTAAGGACATCTAACAAATCTTATTGTTTTCTAAATTGATATATGATCTTGAAATCAAATCTTGATAAGGACATGCTCCAATAGGCTTGGCCATGATTTAAAACACGTGCTGACATGAAGTACTCAAGATTCTTATGATCCATATATATAGTGACTAGATTAGAAGTGCCTTCTAGATGATGATGCCATTCTTGAAATGAATCTATAATTGCAAAAAGCTCTTTGTCGTGGATTTCATAGTTAATCTTGGTTGCTAAAAATTTTCTGAAATGAAAAGATATTGGATGAAGTTTATTATCTGCTTCCATTTGTCATAATACAATATCCAAAGCAAAGTCTGATATATTTGTTTCTATAAAAAAATACCTTAGAAAAGTTGATATGATACAAGATTGGTGCAAAAATAAAGGCTGACTTTAAAGTTTCAAAAGATGCTTTAGCTTCTTTACTCCATTGAAGTTTGTCTTTGCAAGTCAAACATGTAAGTAGAGCTGCAACTCAAGAAAAGTCTTTGATGAAGATCCGATAATAGTTGGCAAAGTCTAAAAAATATTGGACATCTTTTATCATTTTTAGAATCTTCTAATCCATAATTGTTTTAACTTTCTTAGGATCCATTATAAGTCCATTATTTGAAATAATGTATCCTAACAAGTTGACTCGAGTAGTGTGGAATACATATTTTTCTATCTTAGCAAAGAATCCTCCATCTCTTAATTTTTGTAACACATGATGAACATAAAGTTCATGTTTATTTGTATTCTTAGAATAGTTCAAGATATCATCTAGATAACAGATAACAAAATCAACTAAAAACTCTCAAAAAACATCATTCATTAGATATTGAAAAGCTACTGGTGCATTTATAAGTCCAAAAAGTATGATATTGTATTCAAAATGTGTATATTTAGTTCGAAATACAATCTTCCATTCATTTCTTTTTTTAATATGTATTAGATTGTATACTCATCATAGATCTATTTTTGTAAAGATCTTAACTTGATTCAGTTGATTGAAAAGTCCGAATATCAAAGGTAGAAGATACCTATTCTCGATGGTGATCTTATTGAGTCCCCAATAATCAACTTACATCCTTAATGACCCATCTTTCTTCTTTACAAATTAGATTGGAACTCCTATTGATGATTTGAAATCACACATGTAATTTTTGGCCATATTTTTTTTAATATATTCCTTGAGTTCAGCCAATTTTTTTTGTGATAAACTATAGATTGGTCCAAATGGTGGCTATGATCCTTCTTGAAAGTCAATTGAGCAATCATAGAGAGGATGTTTTGAAAGAGTATCCACATTCTTCTTCTCAAATATATCTTGAAATTCTTCATATTGGTTGAGAATGCCACTTGAAGTCTTTGCATCATTAGAAATAGGTGTGGCATAAATGACATAAGGTGATCCTTCTTTTGTAGCATGCAAGAAAGCTCTTGTATCTACAAATATAAATTTAATTATATTAAGCTTATGACTTTCTACTGGATTAATTTGACTCTTAATTATGCTTTTAGAGAAGCCAAGGATACGAGAAATCTAATCTATATAAGGATTATACTTTTCTAACTATGATAAACCTAAAATGTTTGGATTAGAAGGAGATCTAATTATATTAAAGATTATGCAACTTCTATGATCATTTATTGCTACATCTATAGAAAATATTTCATGAGTAACATCTCCTGAAGACAATAGATGACCATCTATGACTTCTACATGAACAGGATTGATTTTTTGTACCAACGATATTTTATGACTATTAATAAATTCTACGTCTAAAAAACAAGTTGAGGCTCTTAAATCTATCAAGGTGGAGGCTTTATAATTATTAAGTCCTAAATACACATCTATTGTAAAATAAAGAGAAGATTTTGAAGAGAAGATAGGACCTTTATTAGAAATTGTACAAGATTCCACTTGCATGGTTCCTCTTGTAGCTGTACAAAATTTGTTTTCTGACACATTCTCTTCTTTGGCAGATGTACTCTTTATTTTGAAATTCTTTTACTTCTTTGGATAATATTGAGTAGTATGTTTAGGTTCTCTACAATATAAGCACAATCCTTCTTGACAATGATGAGTCTTTTCTTACTTAGTAAGAGATTTAAAACATACTATATCAATTTGTATATCTTCTACTTCTGAATGTATGTGTTGAGGAGATGTTGGTATTTCCATCAAATTGTAGTAACATTGAGGTCCATTTGTATGACTCTCAGATCAAAATTCAAAAAGCCGATTGTCGCATTTCATAGCAAAGTCAATTGCTTGACTCACTATTTGAGGATTAGATAAGTTGAACATCAATTCCTTTACTTTATATTGTAATCTATAGAAAAATTGGCTAATAAGTATAATATCATTCTACTTGATATTAGTTACAAGTTGTCAAAATTGTGAAGCATATAATGTTATAGATTGATTGTCTTATTGCAAAATATGGATCTTGTTGGAAACAATATGAATTGCATCATGTTCTCTATACATGGACTAAAATTCTCCTAAAAATGCCTCTAGATTATTCAATATTGGATCTTTTTATTTAAAAAAAGGTAAAAACCATGATAGAACTAATCTTGAAAGAAGTATATCAATGAATCTAACTTGTGATCTTGGAGTTGGATAGCTTTGAGATTGAAGTTCAATCACAAGTTTTATTTGATTAATAAATCCTTGAAATTTGGATCTTGTACCATCAAACTTCTTGGGCAAGGTAATCTTTGGTTCTCTAACACTTGAAGGATGTTCCACTGAGGGTAGAAGGTTATAATTTGGTACAGATGTTGAAGTAGCTCTAATCATCTCTACATCCTCACTTCCTACCATTCTTGTTGATCCTTATGGTGGTAAGCTAAGTTGATGCATCGCAAGCATCAAGTCCCTCAATTGCTCTTGCATTTGTTCTATTCTACTCTTTATTTTAATAAGCTCTGCCATATTAACACTCAAAAAAATATCTAATACTATTCAAGATAAGTAAAAGAAAGGACTTGAAGATAAAGAAAATACTAAGAATAATATCAATTTATAAGAAGGTAATTCATAACTTCTAATATGCTAATGTCTTATCATGAAAAAGAGGTAATCCATTGTTAATCAAAATAAGACAAGGCTCTAATATTATAAGTATATTCTTGTCAATCTGTCAAGAACATGAATTAAAAGATAATACATAAATCAATGAAATTCGTGTCAAAAAAAGAGTAACAAGATAGAAATAAGGAATTATGCATATTAAAGAGAAACTAGAATGGCATATTGCCAAAAGACAAGAAAACTTGAGACTCTTGAAACTAAATTAGAAGTAAGAAAGAAATTGACAAGAGTGAAGAAGGCTTCATTCTTGTCTCTATATATACTATCTAACTATGGACTACGTGGCGATGTTCTACAGGACCTCCAATATGTATTGACTTTGTAGGATACATGCTTTGATTTACAAGGTAAGTTTTTCTATGTGTGAGCCACATAGTTATCTTGGTCTTCAAGTTAACACCATGTGTAGTATATGGCCAACTTGTTGACTACGTTTTTAATCCAAAAAATCAATTAAAGATACCTATAAAGTCAAAGCACTATCTATAAAGCTTCTATAGAAGATATTATAGAATTAATTTGTTTTTACCTACTTCTACTTATTTCTATCTATTTATACAGGTAGTTACTGGCTTATATGCATATATCCATGACAATTCACTATTATCATATCTACTCCAATGAACAAAATATTCTAGCTTATTTTAATGTCGCCTTAGATCTAAGACCTCTTCCACCTTGAATTCTTGATTATTATCCACTTTTCTAAGAGGAGGTGGCATTTGTCTTCTTTTTCAGATTTTCACTGTCTTATACGGCTCAAGAAGGGACACGTGAAATATAAGGTGAATCTTCATAAATTCTAGTAAATATAATTGATAAGCAATAAGATTGATTTATTCACAAATAGTAAAAGATCCCAACCTATAATAGTCCAACTTATCACAACAACAAACAGTCTTAATATTCTTACAAAGTAATCATATTTTATCACCTACGTTGAATTGGAGTTATTCCTTATAATAGGCATCCGCATTGGTCTTTTGCCATTCTTGAGCTTTCTTTAATTGTCTCTTCATTGTTGCATGTAGCTCTAACAAATGATTTACCAAATCTTTCACCGTAGAATTATCAACTTTTAAAAATTCAAAAGTATCAAGCCATAATTAGTAAAAAAAAAGATGCTTGTTGAATAGAAAAATATACTGAAATATTATATACAAACTCTCCAAATAGCAAAGGAGTTGTCCAATCATCTTAATGATAGTTGATGGTATACCTCAAATACTGCTCCAAAACTTGATTCATTCATTTTGTTTGTCCATCAATTTGAAGATGAAAAGCTGAAGAGAGCTTTATATCTACTTTTAGAATCTTAAATAGGATTTTTTAAAATCTTGATACAAATTGAGTCCTCTAATCCAATATAATATCCTTTGGCAATCCATGATAGCAATAGAAATTATCAATGAAAAGTTTAGTTATTTTTTCACCTGAAATAGATTTTGTACATAATACAAAATGTGCCATTTTGGTGAACTAATCTATGATTACAAATATAGAGTCATATGAACTTGAAATTGAAAGATCTGTAATAAAATCCATAGAAATAAAAGACCATGGTTCTTCAAGTATAGGTAATAATTAGAGGATTCTATAGAGTCGATGACAAAGAATTTTTTATCTTAAACAAATGTCACATGATTAGACAAAGTCTTTTACTGCCTTCTACATTTGTAGCTACCAAAAATCTCAAGATATAAGTTCTAAAGTCTTATTGTATCCAAAATTTCTTGCTATTGGAAAGTCATGACTTGCTTGAAGAATAGATAAATATGCTTCTTCTTCTATAACATATCGGCATCCTTTGAAGTAAAGTAGATTGTTCTGGAAGTCAAATTTTGAAACATCATGAGACTTAAAAGAAAGATTCTTGATATCATGAACAAGAAGATCAGAGGATATATTTGATTGAATTTATTTGACAAAGTGTCATGAACATACTCATGTAAGCTAGTAATTACATATATAAATAAATAGAAGTAAGTAAAAGTAGATAAAAGTAAGTTAATTCTATAGTATTTGGTATGAAAGCTTCTTAGATACTTCATAGATGCTGCTTTGACTTCATAGGTATCTTTAATTGACTTTTTGGATTAGAAATGTGGTCAACAAATTGGCCATGTGCCACACATGTTGTTAGCTTGAAGACCAAGCTAATTATGTAGCCCACACGTAGAAAAACTTGCCTTGTAAGTCAAGGCAAGTATCCTATAAAGTCAACACATATTGAAGGTCCTATAGAACGTTGCCACATAGCTCCTAGTTAGATAGTATATATAGAGAAAAGAGTGAAGCCTTCTTCACTCTTATCAAATCCTTTCTTATTTCTAGTCTAGTTTCAAGAGTCGTCATGTTTTCTAATCTTTGACAATAGCCATTCTTGTTCAGTATATTATCACCTTTGAGTGATTTCTAAGTATTTTTGAGTGACATAAGAGTGTATTGAGATTATCTTTCTTTGGAATTCATGTCCCTGATAGTTTGATAAGAGTGCTAACATATTATTTCTATCTTGTTTTAGAAATGAGTGGATTATCCTACTTCTATTATTATATTTTGAAGATTGCTGACTATCCACCTTTAAACAAAAAATCTTGTTTTCTAACATTGATCTTTTCCTTAAAGAGAGTGGATTATCCTTCTTTATAGAATTTTTTTTTAGAGGTTGCGGATTACCCTTCTCTTATTAAACTTTTCAGTTCGGTTGAGTTATCTATGGAAGGAAAAATCATGGATGCTATACTTGGTGGAAGTGAAAATAGATTTATAACTATTACAGATCTTCATGAGCTTGTCAACATTCTTAGGACCGAAATTTCACGCATCACCAATACCAACCATGGAAGCACTATTCCTACTACTATGGAAAAAGTTCAGAGTCTACACCAAGAAGTTGTACACTTGAAGGAAACAAGTCGATTAGCCTTGCAATCAAATTCTAGAAGTTTTCCTTCTACAAGCTCGAGGGAGGCAAGGATTAGTATGCCTGAAAAGTTTGACAGAACAAGATCAAGATTTCAAAGGTTTTTGCAACAAGTTAAACTCTACTTAAGGTTGTATCCTTTCCAATACCTTAATGGATTTACTCAAGTTAGATTTATACGCGCACTTCTATCTAGAAGTGCTGTCTCTTGGTTTGTACCTTTGATGAAAAAAGATTCACAACTACTTTATGATTTGAACTCATTTTTGGAAGTATTTATGGCTACATTTGGAAAAAGTGATGAAAAAAGGGTAGAGGAGACCAAGCTTATATCACTACGATAAGAATCATGTTCAGCCATCATATATGTCGCTGAATTCTAAAGTCTTGCTTGTGATGTGGACTGGAATGATAAAGCCCTTATCAATCAATTTTGCTATGGATTAAAAGATAATTTCAAAGATTTGTTATTAACAATACCAAAAATAGATTCTTTAGAATAATTCATTGCTCAAGCTATAGCATGTGATAATCGTTTATTTGAAAGATGTCAAGAACAAAGATATGACTTGAGAGGAACAAGTCAAGTCATGGCAACACCTTCTAAGTTTTTAGAAGCCTTTCCATCTAGGCCAAAGCCAATGCAAATTGATACGATACGTTTTAAACTCCTCACGGAGTAGGAAAAGACTTGACAATGTCAAGAGGGCTTATGTCTATATTATAGAGAAGCTAAACACACTGCTCAATATCATCCAAGGAAGCAACGCAATCACAAAATGAGGAGTACCATTGCAAAAGAAGATAATGTGTCAGAAAACAAGTTCTTCCAGCTACAATAGGGACCGTGCGGCTGGAACCATCTGCAACACCTACTCAAGGTCCTATTCTCTCCTCAGATCCCTCACCTTGTTTTACAATAGATATATGTTTAGGATCCAAAAATCATAAAGTGTTTGCATTATTAGATTCAGGAGCCTCAACTTGTTTCATAGACAAAGACTTTGTCAAAAAATAAGAAATATCGTTAGTCAAGAAAATCAAACCCGTACATGTGGAAGTCATAGATGGTCGTTCGTTGTCTTCTGGAGATATTACCCATGAGAGTGTTCCTTTAGATGTAGTAATTAAAGATCATAATAGTGTAGTAATATTTAATGTGATACAATCTCCTTTGAATCTAGTCATTTTAGGACTATCTTGGTTAGAAAAGTACAACCCTTAGATAGATTGGATTTCCCGTAATCTTAACTTTCCTAGTAGTTTATTTCAAAATTCTATTAATCAAGATGAAATACATAAGTTTAGTGCATCTATGTCCTTACTAGTAGGGGCAAGAGCTTTCATGAATGCAGCCAAAGAAGGGTCATCTTTTGTTATATATGCCATGCCTATTTCAGATAGTAAAAAGATGTCAAGTGGTATTCCTAGTCAATATCAAGAATTCCAAGATATTTTTGAGAAGAAGAATGCAGATATTCTTCTAGAACATCGACCTTATGATTGTTCAATTGATCTTCAAGAAAGAACTGAATCACCTTTTGGACCAATCTATAGCTTATTACAAACTGAATTGGCTGCACTAAGGGAATATATTGACAAGAACTTGGCTAAAAACTTCATATGCCATTCAAAATCTCTAGCAGGAGCGCCGATCTTATTTGTGAAGAAAAAAGATGGATCTCTACGGATGTGCATAGACTATCGGGACCTTAAGAAGATCACCATAAAAAATAGGTATCCTTTATCTTTGATTTTAGGACTTCTTGATCAACTCAATCAAGCAAAGATCTACACAAAAATAGATCTACGAGGAGCATACAACTTGATCCGCATCAAAGAAGAAGATGAATGGAAGACTACTTTAGAACTAGGTATGGATATTTTGAATATAATGTCATGCTTTTTTGACTCACAAATACACCAGCTACTTTTCAACATCTTATGAATGATATTTTTCATGAGTTTTTAGATAATTTTGTCGTTTGTTATTTAGACGACATTCTAATCTACTCTAAAAAATTTAGAAGAACATGAACTCCATGTTCGTCATGTGTTACAAAAACTAACAGATGTAGGAGTATATACCAAGTTGAAAAAGTGTGTATTCCACACTACTCAAGTTGACTTTCTAGGATACATCATTTCTAACGAAGGTCTGATGATGGATTCCAAGAAAGACCAGACTTTCATAAATTGAAAGATTCCAAGAATAGTACAAGATGTGTAATGCTTTTTGGGCTTTGCAAATTACTATCGAATCTTCATCAAGAACTTTTCTCAAGTTGCAATTCCACTTACACGTTTGACTTATAAAGACAAATTTTAGTGGAATAAAGAAGCAGAAGTAGTATTTGATGCTTTAAAGAAGGAATTTACTTCTGTACCAACCTTGTATCGCGTCGACTTCTATAAAGCATTTTTTATGGAAACAGATGAATCAAAATTTGCCTCGGGTGTCATTTGGTCACAAATAGGAGCAGATGACAAGCTCCATCCAATAGCTTTTCATTCCAAGAAATTTTCAGTAACTAAGATTAATTTTGAAATCCACGATAAAGAGCTTCTTACAATTATGGATTCATTTCAAGAATGGCATCATTATCTAGAAGGCACCTCAAGTCCAATTATTATGTACATTGATCATAAGAACCTCGAATATTTTATGTCAACATGCATATTAAATCATCGTCAAGCTCATTGGAGCATGTCTTTATCAAGATTCGAGTTCATCATCACTTATCGACTAGAAAAACAACAAGGTTTATCTGATGCCTTGTCTAGACGTCCTTATCTTGTACCAAAAGAAGGAGATGCAGCTTTTGAGCAACAAAGAATGGTTCTCTTGAAGCCGAAATAATTTCATCTTCGAGCAATAAAATCAACATTGATTGTTGATTTAACTTTTCTCAAGTAAGTCCGGTTCAGTATGTCTTCAGACCTTCTTGTTCATGATATCAAGAATAATTCTTCTAAATCTCATGATCCCTCTAAATTTGAGTTCAAGAACAATCTACTCTATTTCAAAGGATGCCTGTATGTTCCAAAAGGAAAAGCATGTTTATGTATTCTTTAAGCTCGTCACGACTTCCCAACAGTAGGACATTTTAGATACAATAAGACTTTGGAGCTGATATCTAGGAATTTTTGGTGGCTTCAAATGTAGAAGGCAATCAAAGATTTTGTACAATCATGTGATGTTTGCTTAAGATCAAAAACTCCTTGTCATCGACCTTTTAGACTTCTTCAGCCATTACCCATTCCAAAACAACCATGTTCTTCTGTTTCTATGGATTTCATCATGGATCTTCCAATCTCAAGTTCTTATGATTCTATATTCGTGATAGTAGATCGTTTTATCAAGATGGCACATTTTGTACTATGTACAAAAACTATTACATGTAAAAAAACAGCTAAGCTCTTTCTTCACAATATCTATTGCTATCATGGATTATCCAAGGATATTATATCAGATAGGGGAACTCAATTTATATCAAGATTTTGGCAAACTCTTTTCAAGATTCTAAAAGTGGATATAAAACTATCTTCGGTATTCCATCCTCAAATTGATGGACAAACGGAGCATATTAATCAAGTTTTGGAGCAATATCTAAGATGTACTATTAACTATCAATAAGATGATTGAACAACTCTTTTACCATTGGCAGAGTTTGCTTACAATAACACGGTACATTCTTCTACTAAAATAAATACTTTTCTTTACCAATTATGGTTATCATCTACGACTTGATACTTTTGACTTTTCAAAAGTTGATAATCTTGTTACAAAAGATTTGGCAATTCATTTATCAGAGCTACATGCAATGATGAAGGCATAGTTATAAGAGGCTCAAAAATAACAAAAGGTTAATCCGGATGTCTATCAAAAGGAACAACCACTATTTTACTTTGGTGATAAGGTATGGCTACTTCATCATAATATCAAGACCACTCGTCCTTGTGACAAGTTGGACTATTGAAGGTTGGGACCATTTTCTATTTCTGCACAAATCAATCCAGTCGCATATCATTTATATCTACCTGAGTCAATGAAAATCCATCCAGTATTCTATGTGTCTCTTATTGAACCATACTTGACAGTGGACATATCAAGAAGAAGACAAGCTCCACCTCGTCCTATAGAAGTGAACAATAATGAAAAGTTTGAAGTGGAAGAAGTCTTAGATTCAATGCAGCATCAAAATAAATTAGAATATCTTATCCATTGGCGTCGATATGATATTAGTGAACGCACATGGGAGCCAATAAAGAATCTTGTAAATACAGCAAAGACGGTAGAGGCTTTTCATTGATGACATCCATTAAAACTAAGATAAAAATCTTCTTTGTAAAAAAAACAAGATCTAGACAAGATAACATTCTACTTTCAATCCCTGTTTGTAGCTTCTTTATAATTGTGATGCTAAGGAGATGGAGAACCAATAATCAGTAGATTCGACTCAAGTGTCTTCATTTGTTGACCTGTCAGATGAGACATTATGATTATCACAACCTTCAAGACGATGCAATCGAAATGAAGATCTCTAAGAACGACATGTTCTTCCTTGAATAGATGGCGAGATACAATGTGTTTGGTATCACGACCTTAGAAGAGACTCTTGATGTTTGGTGATTTTACTAAAGGTAGGAACAACTCCTGATGGTATTCCAAATATTCTATTCGAAGGAAGTTATGAAGGCCTCAACAACGACCAAGTAATTGGGTGGTCTTCTCGCCCTGGTATGAGACACTACCAATGGTTGAGAGGCCCTATCAATCATCTTCGAAGAGAACAAAGATCAGAGTATGTAGCGAATATAATTCATTGCATCATAGATTTCTTCAATATATGATGTTTGCTCCTGGTGGAACTCGTCCCTAGAAGGGGGGGTAATGTCATGGACATACTCATGTAAGCTAGGTAATTACATATATAAATAAGTAGAAGTAAGTAAAAGTAAATAAAAGTAAATTAATTCTATAGTATTTGATATGAAATCTTCTTAGAAGCTTCATAGATACTACTTTGACTTCATAGGTGTCTTTAATTGACTTTTTGGATTAGAAACGTAGTCAAAAAGTTGGCCATGTGCCACACATATTGTTAGTTTGAAGACCAAGCTAATTATATAGCCTACACGTAGAAAAACTTGCCTTGTAAGTCAAAGTAAGTGTCCTATAATGTCAACACATATTGAAGGTCCTATAGAATATCGCCACATAGCTCCTAGTTAGATAGTATATATAGAAACAAGAGTGAAACCTTCTTCACTCTTGTCAACTCCTTTCTTATTTCCAGTCTAGTTTCAAGAGTCGTCATGTTTTCTAATCTTTGGCAATAGCCAGTCTAGTTCAATATATTATCACCTTTGAATGATTTCTAAATATTTTCGAATGACACAAGAGTGTATTGAGATTATCTTTCTTTGGAGTTCATGTCCCTAATACAAAGGTTGAATCAACAGTCAATGTTGATTTAATTGCTCAAAGATAAAATACTCTAGCTTCACGAGGATTTTTCTTTATTGATCAAAAGATATGTTTTCTTCTTTTGGTGCAAGATAAGAGCATCTAGAGAGAGTATTTGATAAATCTTATTATTTTTAAAATCAATATGTGATCTTGAAATCAAATCTTGATAATGACATGCTCCAATGGGCTTGATAACGATTCAAAATATGTACAAATATGAAATACCTGAGGTTCTTGTGGTCTTTATATACTGCAACTAGATTTAAAGCGCCTTCTAGATAATGACACCATTTTTGAAATAAATCCATAATTCCAAAAAGTTTTTTGTCATAGATCTCATAGTTAATCTTGGCTATTGAAAATTTTTTGGAATGAAAAGCTACTAAATGGAATTTGTCATCTATTTCTATTTATAACAATATTACATCTAAGACAAAGTTTGATACATCTATTTCCATAAAAAATGCCTTAAAAAAATCAATGCAATGTAAAGTTGGTATAAAAGTAAATTCCTTCTTCAAAGCAATAAATGATGCTTTAATTTCTTTATTCTACTTAAGTTTATCTTTACAAGTCAAGTATGTAAATAGAGTTACAACTTGAAAAAAAAATTCATAATAATGATTTAATAATAATTGGCAAAGTCCAAAAAATATTGCACATCTCTTACTATTCTTGGAATCTTCTAATCTATGATATTTTGGAGCTTCTTTGGATCTATCATAAAGCCTTCATTGAAAATGATGTATTTCAAAAATTCAACTTTAGTATGGAATACACACTTTTCCATCTTTGTATATAATCTTGAATCTTTTAGTTTTTGTAATACATGACAAACATGAACTTCATATTCTTTTGTATTCTTAGAATAGTTTAAAATATCATCCAAATAACAAACAACTAAATCATCAACAAACTCACTAAAGACATCATTCATCAAATGTTGAAAAGTAGTTGGTGCATTTGTGAATCTAAAAGACATGATATTATATTCACAATGTCCATATTTAGTTCAAAAAGCAATCTTCTATTCATCTCTTTTCTTAATACGGACCCTGTTATATGTTCTTCATAGATTTATTTTTGTATAGATCTTTGTTTAATTTAATTGATAAAAAAGTCTTGATATTAAAAATAGAGGATCCTTGTTTTTGATGGTGATCTTGTTAAGTCCTCAATAATCCACATACATTTGTAAAGATCCATTTTTTTTCTTTACAAATAAGATAGGAGTGCCAGTTGGAGATTTAGAATGGTGTATAAAGTTTTTAGCCTAGTTCTTATCATTGTATTCTTTGAATACAATCAACTCATTTTGTAATAGGCTTTAGATAGGTTCAAATAGTGGTTGATTTTCTTCTTGAAGATCGATAGTACAATCATAAGAATGATGCTTCAGAAAAATATTTACATTCTTTTTTTCAAAAATGTCTTAAAAATCTTGATATTGGCTAGAAATACCACTTGATATCTTCTCACTATTAGTAATGGGCATGGCATATATAGCAAAAGATGGTCCTTCATTTGTAACATGCATAAAGGTCTCTAACCTACCAATAAGGGTTTGGATATACTAGACTTATGGATTTCTACTTACCCAGTATGACCTTGAATTAAATTATGGAAAAAATCAAGATTATAAGAAATCTAGTCTATCTAAGGGTTATATCTTTTTAATCACAATAATTCTAAAATAATTAGTTTAGAAGGATATTTAATCACATTAAATATTAGTAAATTATTGTGACCATTAATTGCTACTTCAACAAGAGTAGTTTCAAGTGTAACATCCTTAGAAGACAATGAACTTCATCTATTACTTCTACATGCTTAGGTTTGATTTTCTTAACTAAAGATATATCTTATTTTTTAAAAAAGTCTTCATCTATAAAACAAATTGATGCTCTTGAATCCAATAAGGCTAAGACTTTATAATTTTTTGGTTCTAAATAGAATTCTATTATAAAATAAGGTGAAGAATCAGAGGAGAGAATAAAACCTTTACTAAATGTTGTACATGATTCCAACTGCAGAGTTCCTATTGTACTTGGAGCAACTTTTTTTTTGACACATTGTCTTTTTTAGCAATTATGCTTCTCACTTTGTAATTGCCTTGTTTCTTTAGATAATATTGGGTAGTTGGTTTAGCTTCTCCATAATATAAGTATAAGCCCTTTTGATGTTGTTGACTCTTTTCTTATTTAGTAAAAAATTTAAAATATATCGTATCAATTTGCATTGATTCTAGCATTGATGAATAAGTTTCCAAAAACTTAGGAGGTGTCATCATTATTTGATTTGTTCCTCTCTAGCCATATCTTTATTCTTCACATCTTTCAAATAATCAATTATCACATACAATAACTTAAGTAATAAATTATTTTAAAGATTCTATTTTTAATATTATCAGTAATAAGTCTTTGATATTATTCTTTAACTCATATTGAAATTGATTGATAAGAGCTTTGTCTTTTTAATCTATGTCGCAAGGAATGTTTTAGAATTCAGTAGCATATATAGTGGCTGATCGTAATTCTTGTAGTAAAGATAAGAGCTTGGTCTCAACTATTCTTTCTTAATCACTTTTTTCAAATGTAGCCGTGAAAACTTCTAAGAATGAATTCAAATGATAAAGGAATAACAAATCTTTTTTCATTAAAGATGCAAACCAAGAGAGGGCACTTCTTTATAGAAATTCGCCTATGAAATTGACTTGAATAAATCCATCAGGGTATTTGAAAGGATGCAACCTTAGATAGAGCTAGACTTATTGCAAAAATCGTCAAAATTTTGATTTTGTTCCATCAAACTTTTTAAGTATACTAATCCTTGTTTCTATCATGCTTATAGAAGCAAAATTCCCTAGATTTGGTTGTGAGGTCGATCTACTTGCTTCCTTTAACTACACAACTTCTTATTACACAATCTAAACTTCTTCTATAGGCATAGGTATAGTAACTCTATAATTCATGTTAGAAATATGTGAGATTTCCACTCTTAGAGTGTTGGCAAGCTCATGAAGATCTGAAATAGTTACAAATCTATTCTCACTTCCGCCAAGAGTAGCATCCATAATTTTTCCTTCCATAAAAAACTCAAAAAAATTCAAAAATTTAAATTAGAGGAGGATAATCTATAACCTCTAATAAAAATTTCTACAAAGAGGAATAATCTACTTTCTTTAAGAAAAAGATCAGTATTAGAAAATAAGATTTTTTGTTTAAAGATGGATAGTCTACAACCTTCAAAATACAACAATAGAAGTGAGGTAATCTATTCACTTCTAAAATAAGAAAAAAATAGTATTTTAGCACTCTTGTCAAATTTTTAAAGATATGAATCTTGAAGAAAAAAAGTCCTCAATACACTCTTGTATTATTGAAGAGAACTAGATAGTCATTCAAAAGGTAATGTAATATTAAACTAGAATGGCTATTGCAAAAAATCAGAAGACTAGAAAGTCTTGAAACAAGACTAAGGACTAAAAAAGCATTGACAAGAGTGAAGAAGGCTTCATTCTTGCCTCCATATATGCTTGTAATTAAGAGCTATGTAGCAATGTCCTATAGTACCTTCAAAACATGTTGACTTTATAAGACACGTATCTTAACTTACAAGGCAAGTTTCTATATGTACGCCACAAAATTAGCTTTTTTTGGAAGCTATCAATACATAGTTAACTTGATCAAGTTTTTAACCTACCAATCAATTATAAACATATATAAAATCAAGCAACATCTATAAAACTTTTAAGAAGCTGTTCTAAAAGGTCTTATGAAATTAACCTACTTTAATCTATTTTTACCTATTCCTACCTAATTCTATAACTATTTACTAAAATATCTATGTATATCCATGAGGTTTTCTTTGGCAATTGTACTTTTTATTTTGTAATTGTATTGCTTCTTTGAAAAAAGTTGAATAGTATGCTTAGCTTTTCTATAATATAAGCACAAACCCTCTTGATGACATTGAATCTTTTCTTCCTCAGTGAAGGATTGAAAGTTAAGAAAGGGTTTAAAAAATGTACTATATTAATTTACATTAGTTCTTGAATTTGGTTGTGAAATTAATTCACTTACTTCTTTCAATTGTACAATTTTTTGCCATAGATTTTGAACTTTTTTTTATAGGCATAAGATTAGTGTTTCCATGGTTGGTACTTGTGATGCATAAAATTTCCACTTTAAAAGTATTGATAAGTTTGTAAAGATTTATAATAGTTACAAATCTATTCTCACTTCCACCAAGTATAGCATCTATGATTTTTCTTTCTATTTCAAAAAACTTAAAAAATTCACAAGTCATATAAGAAGAAGGTAATCTATAACCTCTAATATCAAATAAAAATTTCTACAAAAAGAAATAATATGCTTTCTTTAAAATAAAATAAAAATGATATTAAAAAATTAAAAAATTTGTTTAAAGGTGGATAATTTGTAATCTTTAAAATACAACAATAGAAGTGGCATAATCCACTCACTTTTAAAATAAGACAAGAATAATAAGTTAGTACTTTTATCAAATTATCAAGGACATGAATCTTATAGAATTAAAATATTAATATACTCTTATGTCACTTAAGACTAAAAAATCACTTAAAGATGATATAGTATTAAAGTAGAATGGCTATTGCAAAAGATAAGAAGACTGAGAAAGTCTTCAAACAAGACTAAAGACTAGAAAGGTATTAATAAGAGTACAGAAGGCTTCACTCTTACCTCCATATTTACTCTTAATTAGGAGCTATGTAGCAATATCTTATAAGACCTCAAAAATGTGTTAACTTTAAAAGACATGTATCTTAACTTTTAAAGCAAGTTTTTTATATGTGACCCATAACATTACTATATTCTACAACCTATTAATATGTGGTTAATTTGTTGACCAATCAATTGGTTAAAAATACATATAAAGTCAAAGCAAAGTCTGTAAAGCTTCTAAGAAGCATTTTTAAAAAATATTTTGAAATAAATCTACTTTTACCTACTTCTACTTAATCATATAGATAAATATTAGAATAAATATGTATGTCAATGATAGATACAAGGCTAGATTGATTGCCAAAGGTGATTCACAAGTTGTTGGTCTTGATTTCAATGAGACTTTTGCTTCCATTTCCAATTCACTACCATTAAAATCATTGTGATTGTTGGAGCAATAATGGACTTAGAAATATACTAAATGAATATAAAAATTAATTTCTTGAATGAAAATTTTAAAAAAGATATCTATATGAATGAACTTCAAAAATTTATTAAAAAGAGCAAACAATATCTTATTTATAAATTGAAGAAATCCTTATATAGAGTCAAGAAATTATCAAAGATATTATATCAATGTATTAAAGTATTTTTTATGAATAAAAGATATGTAAAGAATGATGGTGAACATTCCATATATATAATATAATTAAATATATTTATATTGATTATTTTACTTTATTTTTATGATTTAATCATTTTAACTAATACCAAAAGTTGATGGATTATTTCAAAACAAAAGTTTTTTAAAAAAATGAGATGAGTGATTAGGAAGAGTTTCACTATGATTTAGAAGTGGAGTTTGTGAGAGATTGTACTAAAAAAATCATTATAATGAGCCAAAGTAAGTATATTGAAGAGGTATTGAAACAATTTAACAAAGAGGAATATAAGCCTATTGGAACATCTTTGGAAGTCAATTTGAAGTTGATAAAGCTCACAAATGAAGAATTTACTTAAGTTAAAGATCAAATATAAGGTACTCTATACAAAACAATAAAATATTCACTTATATATGCAATGGTTAGCATAAGGATAGATCTTGTATATACAATGAGTATTGTAAGCCAACACATCTCAAATATGGGACAAATTTTTTGGACAACCATCAAATAGATGATGAGAAACTAAAAAGGTATTTTATACTTCAAATTATGCCTTGGAGATTGTGAATCATTAAATTGACTCATTAATTATTTTAAAATAAGAAAATACATTTAGAATACTTAACCATAATATATGGTGAATAGTATAAAAAAAATTTTGACAAATAGAAAATTAAAATGTTAGTCGTAGAAATGGAATATTAGTAAGTCTTAGAAGCAATTAACTTAGTTGATTTAATATTTTTTACTTATTATTGAGTACTAAGGATTATTTATTAAGATCAATATTTATATTGGCTTTATATCTATATATATTAATTATAAAAAAAACTATAAATAATAGTTTGTAGCTAAAAAAGAACATAAAAAAGAACCTCATATCTTTTTAGTTATTTATATAGAAAGTAAAATTTATAGTGGATTTAATTTTTTTTATACCATAAAAAATCATCAGGATAGGAAATTATATCTTTAAAATAATATCAGAAATATAGAACCATTATAGTAATTTTTAGAATTTATTGAGAATTTATTTAGAATTTTTTAGGAATTTTTAGAGTAATTTCTAAGTCTTTGGTAAAAATGAGTTTTACCACTTCAAAAGCTATTATGAAGAAATGGAGCAAGTTTTGAGGCTACGTAAGATTTCTAGGCTAATTAGGTATTTTTAAACATGATGGTAAAGTCAAAAATGCAAAAATATTGGTTTTACTAGTAGAAAATAGGAGGACTTGTAGCTAGTATAGTCCTTGTAAGAAAGGAGGTGCACAAGTTCCATATGGATTGTAGCACCTTGAAGGTAGTTAGGAGGATAAAACTAAGGCCTTATGACCTCTCTTAGATACTCTTATACACTACATGTGAGCCTTGGTGAGGTTCAAATCTTTGATCTATAAGTAAGTTATCTTTGACGTAAAATATTTTCACTTAAATTTTTTATTTATTAACTTGTTATTTTTAAATCTTCATAACTTATTTATAGTAATTCGGATTTACATGTTTCTTAAATCATTGGAAAGATTTTAAAAAATTAAATTTTTAAAAATATTTTTTACTTTTATATTTTACTTTTTATTGGATAAAAATTCAATAAACAAACTAGACCAAGTTTTGGATTGTGTAATTGTTTGATTTCATTTATTATAATTTTTTTTTATAATTTTTTTTATGCTTAATATTTTCTTCTCCATTTTATACCACCAATTATAAAAAATTCTTAATTGAAGCCATCTTATAACTTGGGTTGAAGAGTGAATTTTACACTCACAAAGATGATAATATTATTTTATATAGTTATTGTGATGTGGATTAGGTTGGAGATGCAAATGATAAAAGATCAACAATGGGAGATGTGTTCTTTGTTGGAGTGGGAGATATCTCATGGAATTGCAAGAGACAATCAATAATTATAAGGTCAATAATAGAGGTAAAATACATGATAGCAAATTATGGTGTAATAGAAGTAATATAGCTAAGACAACTTTTGGAAGACATTGAAGTAGTGCAAATAGAAGCAATACCAATAGAGTAACAATCAAGGATGTTTGATTTTTGAAAAAAATCAAAGTATCATTTAAGTACCAAATACATTAATATTTAACATTACTTTGTAAGAAAGAAGATTGAAATGGAATTAATTGATATGAAGTATTATGTAATAAAAGACATGCTTATTGATTTGTTGAGAAAGGTATTAGTAAAGAATAGACATCACATGTTGACAAATAGGTGTTGAAAGTAAGAGACATCTTATTCCATACTCTCTTTGTGTACAACCTTGCTAATGCTATATATTGTGACTTCAAAATTCTTTTTCTTCAATATTTTTTTCCTAATCCTATCAAAGTTGTTCCTCCAATACATATAATATCTCTTTATTGTATGAACTTGTCATCTAAATCAATTCATCTTAATTGCATTTGGTAGTCCAGTGGAGTAACTTCACTCACATAAGATTAAAAGTCTTCTATTTCTTAACCATTATTTATTTATGGTTTTGTTTTATCAAATTTTTATATATTATTTATTTATTTATTTATTTAAATTTTTATTTATTTTTATTTATTTTTATTTATTTTTATTATTTTATTTTATTTTATTTTATTATTTCTATTTTATTTCTATTTTATTATTATTTTATCTTATTTTATTTTTATATATTTCTTTATTTATTTTATTTTAATTTAGTTTTTTAATTATTTTATATATATATATATTATTTTATTTATTTATTTATTTAAACTATCCAAGAATCAGCTCATGAGAGTTCTTACATGCATCACTTTTTTCAACAAAGAAACAACCATACTAAAACATTAATCACAACACCACAATTGCTTATTATTACACCAAAAAATATATATAAGAATCCTTCCAAACTTGTTGTCGAACCACTACTAGAAATCAACTATCACCTTGCAACGACATAGCAAATCTCGACCAATCTAACATGGTCATTAAGTCCTAAGTCATGTCCTCTCTTTAATGCTAGTAAATTGTCTCCACGCCTCTGCAAAGCCACTCCTCTAATTTCCTTTGATAGGAACGCCTTCATCTCACTGCCTCCTTTGAAACAACTACACAGCTTAGATCCATCAATATCAATCCAACGTAGCACCAACATTGCTTCTCTTTAGTCAATTTGAACTCTTTTAAAAGTAGCACCCCTTCTTCTTCCTAATTAGCAACTTTTTCTACTGATCTGGATTTACTCTTATGCCCTATGACCAACAATCTTATTTTGCTATAATCCTCACATTCTTCTTCTTAGAGTCTCCCACTTATCTCATGAAACTAGATCATATTTGATTTTTCATCCAACTTTGGCACAAATTGCTACTTTATTCAGCTATTCTCACTTCTCCCTCAGCACAAACACTTTAGGCAGCATACATGTCTCCTACCAAATCATCCACTATTCGACTTCCTTATCTACTATATACTACACTTTGCACCACCTCGTCTTGTTGCCCTCACTAATTTTGTTACATTCAAATTTTAGTGCTTCATACCTTGTCCATTTAACATTATTGATATAACTTGCTCGGTCCAAAATTGTCTAGACTAGAACATACGCAATTCAAACCCATCTAGCAAAGTACGTCACCAATTTGTTGATTTGTTGATTTGTTGATTTTTTTTTTTTTTTTTTTTTTTTTTTTTTAAATCTTTGACACATTCTTATAAGAGATTGTTAGGAGCTCTTTTAGAAGTCTTTCTTATTCTATTTTTGCTTTATAATAATATATCCAAAATATTTTATTATTTTTAGTATATTCTTTTAATTCTAAAGGTCCAAATAACATATTTTCTACTGTTATCTCTTTCTTCATGACTTTATTAATATGACACCACTATCCTTACTTAATCTAATTTTAAACCACAATTTTTTCATCCACCATTATAATTGTACTCAACTCTTAACACCTAAATGAGACTTTTTTTCAATAATTTATCCTACTTAAATATATCCAAACTTTTTTCTTTCTAACTCCATGGATTTATTCTCATATTTATTCTAATTACATTGTGAGTCATAAAATTTGGCTCATATAACTAATTGGATCCAAAAAGACATGTGAGTATCCTTTGCATAGGCAAAACCATCCATTATTGTCTAACCTAACTTGTCTACACACAACTACATTGAGAGACGGTGCTTTTCATCTCTCTGGTTGTGTTAGAGTTAGCTTCAATGCACTTAATTGGTCCCACAAGTGCTTGCAATCAATTCTATTTCAAGAAGACTTGGACTCATATATGCAACCCAACCCAACATTCCTCTTCAGGTGCACTTAATTTTCCTCATTTGCCAAGTGCATATTATTTGTTGCCCTTTTGTGAGCATCAGGTGTATGCCTGTGCAGAGGTGGATTCCAAATCATCTATTTTCGATAAAGTGGTGCAGGTGGACTTTTGAGGGTCCGCATTTCTCACTGTTCACCATTTCTCCACATGCGGTTCGGAGCTCTGAGGAAAAGGGTTTCTGGAAGTGGATTGTCGAGAAATGGGTCCTGTCTTGGTGGAGCTCGCGATTTCTGGAGCTTGAATTGGCGAAGTGGGTTCATCGCGAATTGCGGGAGAATACTCCCTTGGCGTGCGTGAGTTGGAAAAATTGTCGTCTTTTGCAGGTGGGTTTGGTTGGATTCAATCGGAGGTGTGGTGGATAGGGATGAAGACGAGAGGAGCTATGGGGGAGTGGAGAGTGGCACTGGTGGCACTTCTTACCGTTCTAAGGTTTGCGGAGTTGTGGCAGCAAGCGTCGGCTGAAGGTGAGATTTGAGTTTGCGAGAATAGGGCTTGATGTAGATTTTGAAGAGGATGCGATTTGTAATCGCAACTAGGATGGATTTGAGCTGAGCATGATTCCTTGGTCGGCCCACTGATTGATGGAAGGTGAATAAGATGGTTCGAAGGGCCTGTAGCAGATTTGGTTTCTCTTACACAAGATCACAACATTAGCAACAGAAAAGATGCATTTTCTTTGCTAGGGCTTGAGACAGCGGTGTAATTGTATGTTGAGGTGAACTAATTTTGTGATACAATGCCGACAGTCGTTGCGGAATTGGGTTTCGTCGAAAATCCTCTGGACCCTAGCTATGCAAGATTAGTTGCGCAATTGAATGACGGGAATTTGTGGCTGTTTTCGTTGCAGATTGTTTCTGGGATAGCAGATGTCAGAACCTCTGGATGGGAGGTTGTGGTAATGGCTATGTGGCAGTCCAAACCTCTAACGACTGCCAGGGCCTCTGTGCAGTACAGCAGTATGAAGCGTGTCCTCTTTTCTTCACACGTTTCCAGTGTTGCAGAGAAGGTCTCCTTTCCATTTTACTCCTGCTTATACAGCCTGTGATTCTGAATGGTTTGTGTAGTGATGAGACAGGGTAATCCAAATGCTGCGAGTTTTAGGTCGATGGTTAATTGTACTGGAGATTATTATTCATGTCTACTCGTCCTTGAATTCATGAAGTATATCTTATTCGTGTGGCAACGGAAGTAATTGGTAGACTTTTAGTGTATAATTGTTATCAGTCTTCTGACGTAGCTGAGATTTGAATCAGGTAGAGCAAGACTAAGCAGTACCTGCAGTAAGTGCCCGAATAAAAAAGATATAGGTAGTGATTGGATCTGCTGTAGTGACTGCTCCGAGCCCTTCATCACTGAAGCGAAGAGCAAATTTGGCTACTGTCAGACGGATGCTTATCTAAGCGTCCAGCCAAAACCCCGGGGTGAGAATCTACATCTGCTAGCTGCACGGAATATGTCATATCTGTGGATCCCTAGTAGTACTTCTTTATCTTTATATTATATAAAATCGTGCTTTGCTTAATAGTATCGTTCAAATTTTCTGGACCAGAGTTATTCAAGTGGCATGCTCGTAGCTGGACGACTTGCTCCGGTAAATGCAAGAAAGCCAAACGAACCAGGGAAATCCAGTGCCTTCGGTACATGGAGAATGATCCCCATTTGGTTGAAGTTGTGGAGAATGATAAATGCCCGAATTCTGCTAAGGTATTTTTTTCATTCATAAGCAACTTTGCTAAAGCCCGTACTCGCATGTCTTAATTATTGCTGACACATGCCAAGGTTTGCGACCGCAAACTAACAAGCGCAATGACATTTATGAATCAGCCTTCACACAAAGAACGATGCATTCCTCGTGGTTGCAAGGGTTCCAGTCATCACAAGCGTCGAAAGCTGCCAGCCTGGGCAATCGTGTTGATCAGCTTGACATGCCTCACAGTCGTCGGAGGTCTGGCTTTCGCTGGTTTCATAATCTACAGAAGGTATGCATGTTCTCACTCTTCTGTCGTGAAATCCAACAGGCGTTAAGTTTCCAATTAGGATCATGTAGCCTCTGTTTTCTAGAGGTATGGCGTTTACACACCAAACCCTGCATTTGCATGACAGTGTAAAACATGTGTACACCGAAGTATGTCATTTGCTCCTTTGTGTTTTTACAAGCAGATGCTAACACATATTTATTTGTGCCGATGTGCAGACGAAACGATTCTAGTAATCATGGGTTTGTGTATGTCATGCTGGATAACTACTGATGGCAACAAATAACCATCCTCTTCGTAACTTTTGAACCTCACCATTGGTAACTGCTTCGTATTCTAGTGCAAATTAGTGTCAGGAGTGCTAGGGTTGGTTGTGTATAATTTCAGTCAACTGTAAGCGAGGAGGTTCTTCTTCCTTTCATGAACTACCAACTTTCCTGGGAAGACTTCAATTGCTTTGAGTTGCAAGGAGAAAGAATGCTTCTTGGAAGTGCTCTAATAGTGTGTAAATTTTCCATAATTGGCCAATTTTTTTAAAGGATTTACCATTTTATCAAAAGCACTAGAATGGCCGTTGTCAAGTTCAAAAAGTCTTGAACCAAGACTAGAGAACAGAAACGGTGTTACTTCTGAACAAAAAAGAATTGTCTTAGTCTTGCTTCTAAATGTAATAACTCACAAGAAGGTTGCATGAAAGCATTCTATAAACCACAAAGTCTGTAATCCAAGTATTAATATTACAAGGTGCTTCTGCAATAATTTCCTAAAAGTAGGAAACTCTTGGGAAATTCTTTCATAACCACATGGTGTATGCTAACACACTTTTTGATATTTCTTTAGGTAGGTATAATAATTCTAAATTGGTTTTATTTATTTCTATTTGCTTTCATTTACTTAAATAGTATATGTTGTAGTGACAACAAAAACATTTTGGCTTGAATTTTTTGATGTTTTAAAAGTATTTGTACTAAAAATTTATATGTTTATTGATGTTTATTTTTGTTCATAAAATTTTATATATTAATGACAATCTAATACTTAATGAGCTTAGGTTATTATTAAATCATCTATTTATGACTAAACAATTAATTAAACTATTTCACAATAGCTTCATTATGCTTGTACATTGATTAATGTAAAAAATCACTCTAACTTATTATTTTATGAATTAAACCATAAATTATAGAAAAGTATTTATTATATGAATGTAAATGTTAAGATTTTCTTTAAAATAAGAGTAAAAAAATCATACAAAACAACTTGGATCTTTAAATAATCAAATCTTATACTATTTTACACTAAAATTTAAAATATAATTTTCAAAATTACATTTTGAACATTTAAAAAAACCATATATGTGATCTTGCTAAAAAAATCAAGTAATATAGGTTACGTTAAATATAGATCTTTTAAAGGAATTTTTTTATTAAAGTATTAAAGTTGGATGTTTAAGTTTTATTTAGTATATATCCGAAATTAAATGAAAATAACTATTGGAATGTATTTTATTTTATTAATATATATGCATAAAAATATAATTATTTTAATAAATTTTTTTAATTTAAAAATAAAAATCATAATCACATTACTTTATTTTAAATAAAAAAAATATCTTTATTTGATGCATTTGATATTAAAGATGATCTTTCAAGAAGCATTGTTAAGATGTTTACTTTTAATGTGACTTGAAACAAATCAAAATTAAAATTTCATAATAATAATAATATGTCAATAAATTATTTATGATAACTTTCAAAATAATAATAATTATTTTAAAAAAAACACACACATACACACAATACTTTTCTTAAATTTTAAAGAGAATAATAATGATAAATTATAGAAGTATACTAAATAAGATATAAAAAATAAACATATAAAAAATAAAATAAGGATAAAATTTTAAAAATATTAGACATGAAGTATAATGAAATTAAAATAAAACTGAATAATGCTTGGAAAAATTACATATGGCATAATTATTATAAAATAAAATAAAATAAAATAATTATTTTAAAATATTATGCAAAAAGAAATAATTGAATATAATAATTTAAATAATACTTCATGTTGTATGATTATATTTAATTTTAATTTTATGTAAAATATTTATTTTTTATTATCAATCAATTTGATCTTTGATGATTTTATTTTTTATATAATATTAATTATGAATTTTAAAAATAATATTTGATAATACTAATTTATATTATCTATATATTTTAACATATATAGATAAGATTTTTTTTAGATAGAACCAAATTAATTAATTTATGTATAATCTTAAATTGCCGTAGTTTTTTTTATCATTTAGATTTTCTTTCAATGATGTCATGAATTGATAATAATACTTCTGATACATATATATATATATATATATATATATATTCCTTCTAATTTCATATACATGTATTTTATTTTAAATCTAAAATTATGCATTGAATCTATAAAATTTATTTACATAATTTGTAAGTCCATATTTTTAAAGTTTTACTAGTAGCACTTCAACTATAAGTCAAAGCATAGTTAGTGCTTGCCAAAAATTAATAGATATCGACAATCATATATCAATCATTATCCAAATCAATCTTAGTCAAAAATATATGTAAATTTCATGTTAAATATAAAATAAAGTAAAAAAATATGAATACAAATATAATTTTAGGAGGTCACAAATGATTTAAAAAACCAAAGCATTGTAGAGATGCATCATTAGTTTTGTACTTGTTTTTAGATTTAAATTTGTATACATATATATATATTAACATCATTCCCACTTCTATTGTTCTTAATCCACGCTCCCTCCATTTTCATCTCTCATCTCCATTCTTCATTCTTCCATTCCTAATTCTCATCCCAACCCCTTCTATTTCCAACTATGGCCATAGAATTTCTCCTTGGCATGTTCTACTTTGCAAACAAGGTTGTTTACAATGCTTGTAACAACTTAATATCAAGAAGGTTTAGAGCATATGAAAGAGTTGATGTCTTGGGGTGCATTATTTGATCAAAGTGAAGAATATATACACTAAAAAGGAAAAACGAAAAAATGGGAATAAAAAAGTAATTAATAATAGTTGTGAGCAAGCATTGTAAACAATGTCTTTTGCAAAGTGGAACATGCCAAGGAAAAATTCTACTACCATGGTTGAGAATAGAGAGGTCGGAACAAGAATTAGGAATAGGAAAACAAAAGGTCAAGATGAGAGTTGAAAATGAAGAAAATATGGGTTGGGAATAAGGGAGGCAATGTCATGTGGTAATACAATTTTATAGTGAAAAATAAAAATATGAATGTTATTATAGAAGAGCCTATTTGAAAGATATAGTAAAAAAAATAAATATAAATGATAGAAAGATAATAAAAGATTTGGTCGTAATACTACCTAGTATAGAAGGAACTTCTATTTACTTTATAGAGACATAAATGAATCAAATCAACGTA